>NW_008343660.1:1842499-1869018 GCF_000622305.1 Nannospalax galili | reverse complement strand
AGCCAGTTTTGAAAGAGAAGCATCTTAGCTCTGGAAATTGTTATTGAATATGTCAATGCTGTTGTAATGAAATGCCTCTTCTAATCATATGGTTATGAAATAAATAATTAAAATAAATATCTAGAAGACTGTCAAGTATATAGCAGACATTATGTGAAATGTATTATTTATTTACATTAAATTAAGGAGTTTTCAGGCCCAGTTGTAATGTAATAAACTTTAAATGAAAAAAAAAAAACCTATCATCAGGCAGCATGTGGGACCTCTAGAAGGATTTTCCACTTGGCTGTAACCCACCTACCTGTCATTCCCACCAGTGTATTTAAAACTGACTTGATTTGTGACTTTTTTTTTGTTTTCTATGCATAAAAATTTCATGAAGCCATTTCCATGTGGAACATGTCATTTGGAGCACCCTAAATCCATATTTATGGTTCATGGTCACCCATCTTTGTCTCAAGAATAAGCCCTTTCTGACTCCCTTTGAGATGAGAGCTGTGTTTTGCATTAGTGGTAATAGAAAAGAGAAAATTATTATTACTTTCTCATCATATTAACTTATCCTTTAAGAATATTAAATATGTCATTTCAATTTGTTATTCTTTTTAAATAAATATCTGAAATCCCTGAAATGGCTAAATCTATTAAATTTGAAGATTCCATCAACTTTTGCTTTTTAAAAAACAAACATGGTTGAAAATCTCATAGAGAGACCCTGTTAAAAACAACCAACAAAAACACAAAAAAACTCATTCATATTACTTTTAAATTTTTAATGAGACATTAATTTTCTTATATATTCCAAAGTTAATAGATGAAAATAGCCCCTTAAGAATTCTAGTGTTTCCTTAAGCAGCAAAATGTAATATTTGAATAATGAAAAGTTCATATCCTGGAAAAAAAGGTAACGTGACTTAATTTGTGTTCTTTTTATGCAAACTACCTTTGGATTCAAAAGTAATGTAATCTATAATTTCAATGCCAGAAAGAACTATTAAAATGCATTAAACAGCATCCATGTCCCCGAAATCATTGTAGAATTACAGCATATCTGTCTTTTCCAGTAGAAAGTGTCCATCTTGGGCTACTTAGAGACCCTGTCTCAAAAAACCAAAATAATAAATAAATAAATAAATTGAATAAACATCCAATCTTGTGTAATACAAGCTAGAAGAAAGGGGTTTGACAAACTAACTGCATTTCAAGTATCAAACTGACTCGAATTCACTACTTGGAAGTGCCAAGATCAGTTTCACCCCTTTCTGGTATAGGACAAGCTTTATCCAGTCACACGGTGGGTTATGATAATCCTGAAAACCCTGATTGTGTCCATACACTTTCAAACAAATGTGAATAAAGTCTCATGCTTTCCCTGGAGCAAACAGTGATTTGACTGTGGGAACAGGTCTTTCCATAAAAAAGCAGTTCTTCTGAGCACTGTGTGGGATGCCTTCCACTGTATGACCATCCTAAGAAAAACAGACTTTAATAGGACTGCCTGAAAATCAGACACACATGGGAGGGATTTGTAGTCTATAAAATTTGTCCTCTGCTTCAGCGCTACCCACTAAGAGAAAACAGAATAGTTAATGAAGTAGATAGGAAACAGGGAGGACATTAAAACAAGTTACTTAATATTTTACATTCATTGTGTGTTGGGGTAGATATGACTAGGGAATAGATGTTGGAAAATGACTAGACCTAGATCTTTTTACAGAAGGAGTTCAGTGCCAGAAGAAAAAGACAGAATCCAGGCAGTCAAATATTCGAGGATGTGATTACCAGGGTATTACAAAGGGTTAACGTGCTCGTTGATTTCACTTCCTATGAAATGGAATAATCATTTTTAATTCACAGCATTGCTGGTATGATTAAATACCATACATTTGTAGAGTTCCTCTCACAGATAATTTCTTTGATGTTTTTGTCTATCAGTATGTACTTCTCTATTCATTCACCTTTGTTTTCTTGATTGACTAAGTGAGATTCAGCAACCATTCACTGAGCACTTTGTACAATGATGTGGCACTCAACCAGAGATGTCAGAAGAAGTTCAACGGTGAGTGGAGCAGATGCCCATAGAGATAGACAAGCTCCCCAAGTCAATAGCTCTTGTCTCTTAATGATACCACTGTGATTCTCCTGTTGCCTCTGTTCCCCCAAAATGAACCCTAATCAGCCATCAGTCATCAGATCCCATAAGATCTAGCTCCTTAATATCTTTTCCTGTTTTCGCTCTTTTTATTCCCATGCTAAGCATTTTCTGCATTTCTCTTCTGGCCTCTGCCCTAGTTTTGCTTCTTGTTTTGTTGTTAGTTTGGTGTTTGGTGTTTTGGAGTCAGGCTCTTGCTATGGAACTCTGACTGGGCCTTTAACTCACTATGTAGCCCAAGTTGGCTTTAATTTTCTATGTAGCTCAGGCTGGCCTCAAACTCATGATCCTCTTGCCTCAGGCTCTGAGAACTTGAAGAACAAGGGTGAGCTACCACACCTAGTCCTAGAATTGCCACTTAATGAGTTATCTATTATACTTTCTTTACATATTTTTTTCTGTTTGCATACCATTGATACTTTATACCACTGTCTTCATTACTACCATGAAAACAAACTTCATTTCCTTCCTTTGGATCTTATAAACTCTTTGAACCCCATGCAAAACCGTTCATTGGATCAAATCAATAAAGACAATTTCCTATAATTACATCTTCTCCTAACCAGCTAGGCCTTCCTGGGACATAACAACATGTTCCTCGAGCCCAATCTTCATTCATTGTTTTCTTCTGTTTCAGGTCAGAGCTCTGTTCCTTGGCACATCCTTCTCTCCTCTTGTCAAGTCTCAAACAGACTCTGTGAGGTTGATCTGCTTTGTGGGCATGATGCTCCTTTCCTGTCTACTTACACATACTGCAGAACCTCAATAAAAATGAATTCCTTTGGGGACATGCATGTACCTGTCTATGTTTCTCTTCCATGGGGATCGTATGATTCTGAAACCCAGAGACCAGCAGACTCACCGATGATTTCCACCAGCCTTAGATTAATGCTCTACTTAGGAAGTGCTAAACCAAGAGCTGCAAAAATGCAGCTGCTTTCTACTGCACCTGGACAATCTGTTCAATTTATCTTGCTTTTCACTCATCTACTTAGATACTGCCTGTTTCATTCCTGACTTTTTAATACCCTTCTCTAAACTTTGACTGGTGATATTCAATCCATCATCCGTTTTGCTTCACCCAGTTTAATGATGTCTTTTCTGAGTGGAGTATACAGTCAATTAACCACACATTCTGACTATGGACAGCCATATGCTCTGCCATATTCCCAATTCATTGATACTGGATAGGAAAGGAAAGAAAAAGCTGGATCAAAGCATTCTGGGTATGATGAAATCCAGAGCTCCCAGTGTAGGTTCATACACTGATTCTATGACGAGTACAGATCAGAATATACAAGACACGCACAAGAAGAAAATGACTTCACTGGCTGGAACTCACATATATAATCGTCTACAATTTGAGTATTCTTTATACCTATTTATGCACGATGAGCTACCTGAAATCACAGAAGTAGCTTAAGGTAACAACGACAGTCATTTTGCTCACAAATCTGGGAATGATTTTTCCTACAAATTTCTCCTTCAAAGTATCAGCTGAGGTATGTTGAAGCCTAGGCCCTAGAAATGAATAGAGGCTTATTAATTTACACAGTTGGTCAGCTCACAGCTTTGGGCCTTTGGGAAGAGCAACTACAGACAATCTTCCTAAGTGACTGTGTGATATCCTCACAGCATGGTGGCTGATCTCACAGAAAGCACCCCACCAAAGGAGAGATGGAAACAGTGATGCTCTATGACACAACCTTAGGAGTCACATAGCATGGTTTCTGTGTGGTAACAGGTACTCAGTTTTGATAAAAAAAAAAAAAAAGCACATAGACTCCATCTCTTGGTAAAGTCATACCAACATCACATTGTGAAAAGAGTAAGTGTAATGGGTACCCTGGTATACAGTGTTTGTAAAGTTAAAACTTATTATTGATTATATTTCATATTGAGCTAAATACAGCATATAGGTAGAGACAATTTTGTCTTCTGAAAAAGTTCCCCTCTGCTTATTATGGCATGTGTGCTATTAACAACAATGGCCGTATAGTGGATAATATTAGTAGAGGCAATGCTCTGTAGAGCTGGATTACCTTCCTGGAGGTTCACAATGAAGTACAGATATCCTCAATGTCTACTATACATATGATTTAGCTATGATACCTTGTCCAAGATGCACATTCCTAATTCCCAGGGATGATAAATCAGTAGATCTGAGTTAGGTACAAGGTACCCGACAAAAGATTCTAGATGACCATGATTGTGAAGTGATTCAGGATCCGCACTTTAAGAAATGTCAGTTCTTTGTGTGATTTCAGTACATGCTAATATTACAGTGGCAAGAAAGGTCCCCTTAAGAGAAAAACCTCTGGCCTGGGTGGAGATATAACATTCTAGTTCAGTTCAGCCAGGTCAATTACCTGTCAAGGGATCACCCATGGAAGGTAAGTTCACCTTAAGCCATGCTTAAGAGATAGACAAAATAATTAGGGCTCTATGGAGTTGGTGAACTTTTCCTGGTGGGAATCCCCTCCCTAATGTTGCTGCTAACCACGCCACAGACATGCAGCCACACCTCTTGCATCTTTTTTCTAAGCATGCTTTCCCTAACACTTCCTGCTGCCCCCAACAATTTGGGTTTCCTTACTCTTTCTCTAAAACTCCCCTCCTCTCCAGTCTGCTGTGTCTGACCTTCATGCCAGTTTAAATAGACATGAGGCATGGTTTTATATTTTTCCTTCTCTCTTCCATTCTCTACCTCAGGGAGGCCGCTGAAATTTTCACATTTTATTAATGACACTAAGAACCCTAAGAGGGAAGCCCATTTCTCCTGGCATTAATAAAATAGGAAATAAAAACAATGAGGTAGAACTGTATATGTATTTCCAACACAGAGCTGGTGTTTTGGAAGGGTAGTGTGTAGAAGGGAAATGTTTATGTCAAATGCAAGCTGCATAACCCGACAAACAGGGATTTCATTTCTGAGCCTTCTGTTCTGATATGTAGAAGCAAGTTTCCTTGTACTTGCCGCATAGATAAGATGGGGAATGTGGGAACTGATTTCTGTTGGATGTAGGTAATCTCTATGCATGTTTCATCAAGTTCAAAATAATTCTGTCTGCAACATTTCGCAAAAGGAAACAGAAGTGCAAATATTCAGCAAACCAAGGAGAGGCATCGAGATCAGTTCCTCTGATTTCAAAGATATCAAGGAAACTTGAATGTTCTGAAACATTGCCTGAAATCTAAAATTTCTTGCCCATCCTCCATCACTTATGTGAAAAATTCACAAATCTTTGGTGACGCTGTCATCAATATGCTTCATCCTAAAGTCGCCTCGCCTCTGCAGTAGAGCACTGAGCACAGAGGTTCCACCAAACACTCTGTGAAATGCTTTACCAAGATAAAACACCGCTCTTTGTGAAAAAGATTGGCTCCACTTTTCAGTAACCCTGTCCCCACAACAGAAGATGAATCGGTTGACCTTCTATCTGAGCAAAAATATCAGTTTCTCTCTTAAACTTTCTCAATTCAGTAACCACTTTTCCGTCTCAACTGTGAACTTCACACTTTAGCAAACAACATATACTATCTGCACTGCAGGAACCATTGAGAGTTCAGTCACGAGTTAACTACCACCTAACACAGCCCAAAGGATCTTGGAAGACACAGGGTGATGGAGGGAACATAATGGGCATGTTAACTACTCCTTCCCTAATCTCCAGGCTCTATCCCCACTATCAAGCTTAATCATCAGAAAGTGGGATACCTTGGCCATTTCTTCTTATCCCCCGCAGAAGGGCTTCACTGAGTACAATTTAATGTTATGTTCTCAGCCAGTAAAGTGAATCAATACCAGAACTATCCATTTGAGTGGAATTTTTGTTTCTTGAGACATTGTCTGTTTTTCAGTACCTCTTATACAAAGAACCACATGACGAATTTCTTCTAAAGTTTGATCCCTGAAAAAGTTTGTTTCTACAGATGAATGTGTTTATTTTCTTTTGTCAGGCAAGGAAAAAGAAAACGTATAAACCAAGGTCTTTACCTTCTTGCCTTTTCTGCTAGGAAGCTTAGCATCGTTTTGAGTGAACAGCTATCATAATTACTTGATCTTCTTCCTCATTTTAAAGATTGCTGACCATCTTACATTCTTATGTTCACTATCATTTTAGAATTAAAATTACTTTTCAAATTAAAAAGTGAACTGTACAGTATACAAAATGAAATATAAAAATCAAATAATTTGAAGCTTACATTTGGGTTTGTTGGTTCCTTGGTCTAGAATTTGGGGTGTCTTACAGTGAAAGTTGCAGTAACAGGATTCTCTAATTAGTTCTACCGTGGAGGTATTAGAAACCCACATTCTTTTTTTACTCAAAATTACCCCTTTCAGTTCCTATCAGCACGTTAGGGAAATCACACCATTGTCAAGTGATGCTGTCAATCATTTGTCAGTCCTCAGAATGATGGTAAATAGTGTAGTCTATCACATCTGGACCATTTTTAACCTCTTTGTTTCTGTAGCCCAGTTCATTCTAGCTATAAAATAAGGATTATTCTTGTCTTCACATTGTACAACAGGATTCTTGGCATCATTCTGTATGAAGAAGCCAAACCTAGTTTTCCATAGTATCTAAAACAAATGTCTAATTGGTACCCTAAAGCCTTTTTAGTGAGAAAAGAACATGGAATTTAATGAAAAAAGGAGGGCAGGTAGAAATTACACTGAACTGTGTCTGTGTAAGGTCAGAGCCAGGTGAATCTGGACATATCTGCAAATGTGTGACAGTGCTCCTGCTTCTGATCATTTGACTGGGCCACAGAGACAGCTCATAGGTAGAGTCCTGGACAAGTGTGCAAGAGGCCTTGGGTTCACACCCTGCAACCCAAAGTCATAATGATGATAAGAATATATGAACTTGGTCAAAAGATACTGGGTTTTTTATTTGTTTTTGTAACTAAGCTGTCATTTTAGTTGATCACTTCCCTAAAACACAGCTGTTGTTAAAATGGTTATGATCTCAGTTTTGTCACTTGGAAGTGCCTCTTTATCCACTTATATGCTTCTTATGAGCATTTTAACGTAAGCCTGAATAAAATACAATGCATTGTCTTCTCTACAAATGTATAGAGATTTTTAATTGTTAGGAGCTTATCATCTTTGCAGGATGAACTGGAACCATCCAGCTGTCCTTCAGAGGGAATCTTCCAGCTAGTCGCAGTGCTGAAGTGACATCATGCTCTAAATCTGTTCCTGAAGTGACTGGCTGTGGCTCCTGAAATGGCTGGTGGTGAAGAAAAGAACCAACAGCCTGATGCCTCAAATTGATTAACAGAATTTTACAATGAAACACTTTATAAGTAACCCTGAAGCACATACCATACACACACATGCACACGTACTTATACACACAAGTGCACAAATGCGCACACACATGCATGCACAAACATGCACACAATCCCACATGCACACACAGAAAACATGCAGGGGCACGCACGCATGTACACACACATACCCACATGTGCACACACACCTACACAGAAGCACATGCATGTGCATGCACATGTATCCACAGGTACACACATGTGAACACACAAGTACACACGTAGGCATGCACAAGCACACATGTACACCCACATACACACATGTACATGCACACACATATGCCTACACACACGGTGGAGCTTAGGTTTTGCTGTCTTTACTATTGCGTTGTCTGTATGTGACCCTGGAGCATCTTCACTGTGTTCTCGTCTCCAGAAATATCAGGCAGGTTATCACAGAGGAATGAGGTTTCAATCCCTTAATGAAAAAGAATTCCTACTTCCACAGAATGAAGAATCCTGTTCATTTTCAAATTCTCCTTAAATGAAATTCAGTTCATGTCAGTGATGGTATTTAACAGTTTTCCTTCTTGGTTACACACAATTTCCATGAAAAGCTTAAGAACAAGGATTTGTTTGCTTATTTCTTCCATTAACTACTCAGATTTTCAGGAAAGATCCCAAACATACAAGTCTGAGGAACATATGGAGCCCCACAAAGGTGTTTGATTAACACAGATAAATGAAATAGTATCATTTATGCATCCAAAAGGCTACCACTACCCCCAGATTGCTTTTTATGTGATCTGGCTGCCCCAAATCAACCTTCCATAGCCTTTTATTAAATATAAAAGCAAAGTCTGTCTTTAGACATTAGAAATACATGCTCCAGGAATTCCATGCTAATAATGATGAGAAACATGAGTTTTATAATATTAAAAGTAGAGCTTATAATTTCATAACAGGTGAACTACTTGAATCTGTGTGGCTCACAGATTCAGATCTTTTAAAATGTGTATTTAGTACTATGGTGATTTAAATGAGGAATATTCCCAAGAGACTTCAAATCTTTGAACACCTGGTCAGTTGGTGGCCCTGTTTGGGGAAGATCATGGAACCTTTAGGAGG
Organism: Nannospalax galili; assembly: GCF_000622305.1. NCBI lineage: Eukaryota > Metazoa > Chordata > Mammalia > Rodentia > Spalacidae > Nannospalax > Nannospalax galili. Next base: position 1,860,461 of record NW_008343660.1, on the reverse strand, counting down.
TGTGGTCATGCTGGAGGTGGACTTTGAGAGTAGATGTCTTACCCACTTCCAGCTGTCTCTCTCAGCTTCCTGTGCCTGTTTGAAGATGTGATCACTCAGATTTCTGCTCGGGCTGCTTCCTACCATGCCTCCCCACCATGATGGATTCTTACCTCTTTGGAACCATAAGCCCAACAAACTATTCCTTCTGTAAGTGGCCTTGGTCATGGCGTTGTTTGTTTTTTATCACAACAAGAGATACCATAACTAATACAAGTAATCTTTAGTCCTTATTGCCTCTTATTACAATTAGTAGTGCTTCTTGGCTGCATTCCTCATGAAAGCAGGATGTAACTACACCACATACATACTTTTCCTAGCAATGTGGGATGCTAGGCAAGAAGAAGGGGGGGTGGGGGCTATCTGAAGCAATCTGCTTCCCAGGCACCATGTGAGACATGAGTGCTTATGTCAGCTTTCTCTGAGACAAATGTCATCATTAGTGGCCAGTAATTCCCTTTACAAAAGTAGACAGCAGGGCCTCCTCAGTCCAGACCAGATGTGGATGTACCATCTTTGAGGCAAGAACTCTCCTCCATTCAGGAGAAAAAGTCTTGTTTTACAACCCACAGAAGGCCAGCCTAAAGGCAAAAGGTAAAAATAAATAGAAGAAATGGTGAGTATAATTATCCTCTAAGTGAGATGTGTATTATGTGTTTCGTCAAAAGCCCTTTGAAGGTGGGTGTCTATAGACTTTCACTGCTGGGCCTGTTAGGGAAGGCAGGAAATTAGGAAGTTTAAGAAGAGGTAGATTTTAAGAACTATACTGGAAAATCTCCAAGCAGCTCAATGCTTCAATTGTGAATTAAAATAAACTAGCACTAGTTTTTCAGTACTGACGATCTCAAGCTGCTTGGAACAAATTGCAAGGTTAAAGGTTAAGCAATGGCAGGGACTTTAAGCTGGTCACAGAGCTTAAACCGAGGGCAATAATTCAGTTATCTCTTATTCCTTCCTTTCTCAGCACTTCTTGAATTCTAGGCCACATGGAACAACTCTCAGCTGACTACAAGACTAAAACAAATAAGGTCAAATTATTCTCCCTTAGGTGGCCCAAAGTATAGGAAGTATGGAGCCCTGTTCTCATACCCAAGGCCCTGTGTTACAGCCCCTTAAGAGAAATCTGATCAGGGCTGGAGAGATGGCTCAGCAGTTAAGAGCACTGGTGGCTCTTGTGGAGGACCTAGGTTCCATTCCCAGCACCCACATGGTTGCTAATAACCATCCTAATTCTGGTCCCAGGGGATCCAACGCACTCTTCTGACCTTCGCAGGCATTGCATGACAAGAGTATACTTACATCCATGCAGGCAATACACTCATACACATAAAATAAAACAATAATAATAAAATTTTAAAAAGAGAAATCTGATCAAGAAGATAAAAACTATGGTTTGGCTGGGCACGGTGGTGCATGTCTTTAATCTCAGCACTTGGGAGGCAGAGGTAGGCGGATCTCTGTGAGTTCAAAGCCAGCCTGGTCTACATGGTGAATTCAGGCCAGTTGGGGCTACAGGGAGACTCTGTCTCAAAAAATACCCCTCCCCCCAAAAAAAAACCCCAAAACCTCCAAACAAACAAAAACAAAACAAAAAACTATGGTCTGGATGAACACCCAACTTTGTAGCTTTACTGAGTCAATCATCCAATCGCCACTCCTAGGAAAACAGGTTCACCTTAAGTCATGCTAATGAGATAGATGAAACACACAGTATGCTAATGAGATGGGATTCCCTGCTCCTTAGTAGCCCAGGTCATCCACATGAGCTCTCTGTAAGTTGGTGCACTCTTCTGAATCTTTAGGAAAGTGTAACCTCTCCTTTTCTTCTTTGTATGTCTTTCCTCAGCGTGCTTTCCTTAACTCTTTGGGTTGTCCCAACATTTTGGGTTTCTCCACCTTTACTCTGGAGCTCTCTTCCGTCCCTTCTGTGCCATGTGTCTGCTAGTCTGCCATGTGTCTGGCCTCCATGGCCGGCTCTAAACGGGACGGTCTTCATGGCTTTTTCTCCTCTCCCCTCCTTTATCCTCCTCAAGGCACCTTTTGAGATTTATAGCTTGCCTGCCCTGAGGGTTTTTCTTTAAATTCTAATAAAATCGTCTGCAAACTTCCATTTGAGTCCATTCTTAAATTCCTTTATGAATGAGACTAAGAACCCTGAAAGGGGACGAGTTTTCCCATGTAATCTGGTCATTCTGAAATGGGGAAAAAGAGGGTCCCCTAGAGGGTTCTTAGCCTCATTCATAAAAGAATTTAAGAATGAACCCAAACAGAAGCTTTTACAACTTTATTAGAATCTTAAAAAAAATTCTCAGCTCAGGCGAGCTAGTAATCTTGGCAGCTGCCTTGAGCAGTTGAATAGTAGGAAGAAAGAAGGAAAGCCATGGAGCCAGGCAGGTTTAGAGCCTGCATGGAGGTCAGACATGTGGCTGACTCAAGCCACATGGCTGGGAGAAGGAAAGTTTAGAGAAAAAGTGAAGAAATACAAGATGCTGGGGCAGCCCAAAGCCTTAAAGAAAGCATGCTTAGTAAGAAAGGCATGAAGAAGAAAACAAGAAATTACGCTTTCCTCTTCAGGAAAGCGGACAGACTTACGGAGACCTACATGGCTGTGGCTGGTCTAGAAGTTCTGCCGCGTCTCAGCTAGTTCCAGGCAGAAAATATTCACTACCTAATTAACACAGCAGGTATTCCACTCATCTATTTAGCACAACTTAAGGTGAACCTGCCTTCCTGGGAGTCATTCTATCACCAGGTAATTGACCAGTGATGCTGGAAAGGTAAGTCCTCCAAAAGATAGACCTGACATTTTTTTTATAGTCTGGACCAGTTCAATTTATGGGGCTTATTGAAACTCTAACAATTCTAGGAGGAAGAAAATTCAACAAAGACTACAAGAAGTAAAGGCCCAAAGCACCCTCTTCTTTCTCCCCTCCTGGTGCACTAGTTCTGCCTCCCCAATGTGAGTCTTTTAACCTTCACACTGAAGTGTGCCTTCCCATCTCCCGCTCTTCCGTCTCTTTCCCTGTCACCTCTATTCTGACACTTGGCATTCCCACTCCAACTCTAAAACACTGTCTTCCAGTTCCCTTCTAGGCATTAGAAAGTTCCTTTATTAAGGACGCTAAGAACCTGCAAGGGGGAACTATGCTCCAGTGTAACATTAGATCTGTGAGAAAAATCAAGTGTTCAAAGCCCTACTTCTCAATTTTGTTTCTTACTCACTGTGATACTGATAAGAGTTTAAGCATACATTGTTTATTTCTCTTGAGTTATTTCTGACTAGCTAGTGGTTTAGGTAAAGTAATTCTTGATTTTCATGAGATATAGTTCTTTTCCACCTCACACTTCCTCTAGAGCCACATAAGAATGATTAACTTCTACCTGTTAAGGTTCAGATAGCCCCGCCCCCTCACCAACAGGATCTCATGGACTTCTCAAGCTCCTGAGAAAAGGGAACCTAGCTGATAAGCACCTTGGTCTTTGAAGTCAAGAGAAGCAGACTTTTCCCCACTGTTTGTCCAACACAGCAGGCTTCCCATTGATCTCTAAAGAGGACAGGTTTTAACAGTCCCGCTCTCCCACTCCCCCCCAACCCAACTTAAAAAAAAATACATCTTCCTGCCTTCTGCAGGAAGCAGAAGCCTCCCTTTTAAAAAGACCCCAGCTCAAGACCTAGGCAGACATTTCCCTTGCCCAGAAGGGACTCTGTCCCATGTGTTCCTTTGCTAATAAACCCTATTTTGATGGAGTTTTAGCTGTGCCTAGGTGCCTCATCATCCATTCGCTCGTTCTCTGTCAACTTTTTAACTTATCATTACCTTCTTTGAATGAGTGGTAAAACTCACATGTTAGAACCCCAGAGCTGGGTCTCAGGGCCTGGTCTCAGCGTGCACTGCTATAGTGAATGTCTTTATCTTCTGGATAAAGTTACTGATGAGCATAACATGACCACTGTGCAGGGAGCCGTTGAACACTGGCTGTGCCCTCCCCTAACTTGCTCCATATTATGTGAAACTGTGGTTTTTCAGACTGTGCCTTGCCTTAAGAGACTCCATCTTACAAGTAGTCTTTGACCCATCTTGAGGATAGAAGATAACTGCGCCTTGATGAGCAATGTGATCTGTCCAGCACCACCCACAAGGCACTGACTGATAAATAATTTACTTTTTTTCTATTGTTTATTTAATAACCACATGATTAGAAGAAGCATTTCATTACAGCATTAACCCATTCAATAACAATCATTTCATTTTAAAATACAGAAAAACTCATTTTTAATGCTACTAACACTTAGATGTTTGCACATGCATCTCTAATCTCTATGTATCTGATTATTACTAATCACCATCGGTTACCTTCTGAGATCCACCTAAGCGTGGATATAAAATGATTGGGAAGATTTCAATGGTAATGTGTTTCACCTCTACTAATTAGCATAGAGCAAAGTTTTATGTTTCTTCTTCAAATATAACTCATTTTTTTTATTTATTGATTTTTTGTGTGTATTTCATATAGAACATCCCAAGCAATCTTATTCATCTATATACCCACATCCCAAATGGCACCCTCCCATGGTATCTCCCCCAGAATAACTTACTTTTAAAAGCACATGCCCAGTTTATGCAGTTGGGGATGGAACCCCAAGCCTCTGCCTACTTGGCAAGCACTCTACCAACTAAGCTACATCCTCAGCTTCCCTTACCTTTCTTGATTAGGTCTCTGTTTAACTGCTTACTTGCTTGGGAGTAGAGAAATAACATACTCAGGACTATTAACCATCTTAAGGGTATGATAAGGCATGAAATCAAGGCTGGATTGACATTTAGAAACATGTTTAAAAAGGAGAAGAGTAGATGCCAGTCCTCGCCATCCTCAACTCAGAGCCCTGGAAGCAGAAGATTCAGTTTTCAAAGGCCACTGGGACAAGCCCACATGCCCTGACTTTCTATTCCCTTCCCATCCACTTTTCTAGCATCAGGTCTTTTAAAATACTTGTGGGTGGATTACACTGGCCAAAGGCATCACTGTGAGCCTAGCCTAGTGTGTGTAAATTGCTTCTCCATGGGTGGCTATTGTATTTATATTGGTTTAAAATGTTTCCATTGCCAATCCATTATGCTGGAATTCCCCCTTGCTGAGGGCAGCTGTGTTATTCTTTTCTTTGACTGAAGCCCAAGAACATCTCTCCAGGTCCTTGGGAACTGTCCCTTTAAGAATAAACATCTTAAACAACAGCCCCTCTTCTCCTACTGCCACTTAGTAAGTCAGGAACATTTCCTTCAGGCCCCAGCCAGGTTGAATGGATCATTTTTGAAAGAGAGAGAAATTGGAGTGTTGTGAGAAAGTGATGTGGTGCCTATTTATGCAGAGAAGCAAAGAAATGTCCAGGGAATAACACCAGGACAAGGAACTCTTTCCACAAGGTGAGCAATCGAAGAAGAGAAAGCAATGAGGGTCCAAATGGCCCACATATGTCCGTAGGAGCATCTTTCAAATGAAAAACCATAAGCGTCCCTATCCCAAGAGTCTCCTAGAAACGTTTAGGGGTCCTAAATCTGAGCAAAATTTCTAAAGAAAAAGAACACAAAATCAGTGACTAAAAGTCTAGAAGTGGGTATTGCTAGTGCAAATTTCTATGGTGCATTGACTCAGCTAATGTTGTGATAGAGTTGGGATGCAAGTTTATAGATTTATTGTTCCCCAGAGTACCAGGTTATCAGGACGGCTGATGAAGGTTACTCACACACCCAACAGTCCTATAAATGCAGACCTTTGGTCAAAGGAGTTGTGGGGGTTGCATATGGCAAACCTATAACATACTGACACGTGTTCAAAGGAAACTAGAAAGGCTGTATCTGATGGTGAGTCACTTTCATTTATTTTTAACTGAAAATTCATGTTTAATAAAGAAAAATTCACATATAAGTATGGTAGTTATAGACAAGTAGAAATTAAAAATAATCACAGCTGGGAGTAGTGATTCACACCTTTAATTCCAGCCATCTGTAGACAACCAGGCAGATCTCTGTGAGTTCAAGGCCAGCCTGGGCTATACAGTGAGACTCTGTTGAAAAGGTTAGGACAGATTGCTCTCTTTCCCATTTTATTGAGACTTTGCTTGAGAGAACTTAAAAGTATTGCTCTTCTCTTTGAAATACATATAATTCCTTTTGAAATCTACATAGACTTTTCTGACAGATGTAAGGCTGAGAATGTCTTTTCCAAGGACTCAGATACTACTACCTCTTGGGAATGAAAACATTGGAGATATGACACACAAAGACTGCAATTTCTCCAGGCGGTGGGAATACTTGTTGCAGGTTGCTCACCTGTTTCCTCTCATTAAGAAAGCATGATGGACTCATGGTACTAGCTGACTCAAAACTGAACTATGTGACAAGTTGTACAGTCAAGTCCTAGTTGTCTCACTGGGATAGACCCTCGTTGTCATCTTTGTACCTTACCTCCTGTTTCCCTGGTGACACTAGAAAGAAAAACATCACAACTGCCTTTCCTTCAGCCTCCTGGTCAAGAACAGAGTGAATACCTCTGGTCCTGGTGTAGACATTGCTTTCTGATCTGCTCCAAAAGGTAGAACACCGCATTCTATTGCATATACTAATATACATTTTAAAAAAAAAGCTAGGGCCTGTCAATCACCTGCCTAGGAGTCCATCCCCTGAGGAAGACATGCTAAGGAAATGGGAGGAATATTCATTCCCTTAATGAGATAATGGGCTTATTCTTCCCAGAAGCCCCTCCCCACATGCATCTACTTACAGAGCTTCTCTGCTGGCAACACTGTTAGGCCTGTCCACTTTTCTGGGTTCTAGCTCTTTTCTTCTGCCTTTTCTTTCAGATACTGGGCAAAAGCTCAAGTGTGTTTTCCTGACACTTTGGGCTTTTTCACTCTCCATGAAGCCCACTCAACCCTCAGTCTTCTGCTACGAGGGTGCTTGCCAACCTCTATTTCAGAACATTCTGATTTTCTCAAACCCTAGTTTAAAAGCCAGGCCTTTCTCTAGCCCGCTTCTTCATCTCCCTCCTCCAAACGGCTTGCCTGTCCTGTTGCTTTTCTCTCAAACTCTAAATAAAATCCCTGAGTCTATTTTTAAATTCTTTTAATAATAAGATGAAGATCCCCAAAGGAAACTCCAAATTTCCCAGTAAGAAAAGCACATGTGTATTAGATTCTCTTTTCCTGGCTATATAAAAAGTAAGATTCTTTTTTTCTGATTTATAATCTCTTGGTTGATTTTCAGTGATTATCATCACACTGATTTAATGTTGATTCAATAGTAAAAGTGGGATTTTTTTAAAACTTCTATTTTTTTGTGGAGATTTCTAGAATGAGAGATTTTATTTCTAGTATTTCTCCAACATCATAAAAATCAGAGAGAGAGAGAGAGAGAGAGAGAGAGAGAGAGAGAGAGAGAAATTATGTACATTTTGTGGTCATGTGCCTAGGAGCAAGGTGTTCTTGATGCCAAAGCCCTGACCCCTCCCATCTAATATTCCAAGCCTCTGTGCAAGCCACCCTCAGTTTCAGATGACCAGGTCAGGTATGGAGCACTGGGACTGCTTGGGTTTGTCCTGTGATGAACTACAGGGTTCATTAAATCATCATTACCTTATTACAGTAAGGTTTCTAAAGCAATAGTACCAAACATCAGAAATATGTTGATGAGAGAAACAGAGAAACATAAAGTTGAAACTCGTTCAATGAATTGTATATGTGTATAAAAAATTTTGTCCCCTTAAAATTTATAATTCATGCATATAATACATCAGAACCAATCTGTATTACTGAGAGATTTATCTGTCTCAATTCTATTTTTTTTTTAACTTCCAAAATAGAAAAAGTGAGAAAGCCTAAGCAAGGGATAAAGGTCTGTTTAGGTTTGTTTATAGATAAAGGATGAGACAAAAATAATACACAGATAATCTTAAAATGTCTATGGTCATAGCTTAGTCAACTAAGGAACAAAATATATATCTAGTTAATGTTTATCTGAGAATATTTGGTTCTTTACCTAAGCCTTATCTACACAGCACATGGTAACTAAATGTATCAAACTGGTGGAACTAACTTTATTTGATGTTTAACATTCATACTTTAAGGCTTATACTAATGTGGTCAGAGGTACTTAAAGGACAGTTTTTGCCCTTTGCCCTCCAAGGTCGATCAAGTTCCAGGAAATGTGGTGAATCGTCCTCTTGTTCTAAAATGATGGATAAATTTGTTTTCTCCACTTATCTAGAAGCTTTGAGAGGGAACTTAAAGTAATTCTAACTACTCCAACAGCTATCAAAATACCTGAAAGCAAATCCTGAATCTATCACTTTAGAATCCAACATTGGAAGACAAAAGAAAAATGAGGAAGAACCCTATAGAGGGATGCTTATGGAAGCCCTTGTCAAGGAATTTCAATGGACTCTCATATGAACATTTGAAAATGCCCTGTTCTTTTTTCTAGTTCCCTGTCTAGAACTAGTAGAATGCTAACTGCTCTTGCCTTTACTTCTCCTTCACATCTCCTATTTATGATTCAAGGATTTTCTTTTCCCCCTAGAGATAAGAGTTATGCAATTTGGGAGTCTTTTAGATAGACCCACTGAAGGGGTATTCCAATTAATTCCTTCACCCTGTGTCCCTGTTCAGCATGGAAGAAGCCAGAGCAATCTGTGTCCCTATTCCTTATTGGCAATTTGGGTAACCCCTTCAGAGGATGGCGTGATAAGAATAGGAGGTAGGAATTGGCTACCTAGTTAGGGCAAAAAGACCCCAAAGAAATGTAGCCAGTTTCTTGGCTAAGAGTCAAAATGTCCTTGGGCCTGTTAGCAACATACTCTGTTCCAAGGCCAAAAATGTCAAAAGTATTTGGGAGCTTGTATCTAATCCTTAAAAGATTTTAGGGTAACTTCTCCAGAGGGGGGAATGTTAGAGTAGCAAAAAGCCCCATAAAAATAAATAAATGAAAGAAGAAAAAAAAGGGAGAAAAAAAAAGTGATGGGGAGATACGGGAGGTGTTGGGAGGGCGTGGGCATGGATTTGATCAAAACACCGTATATGCATGTATGAAATTCTCAGTAAAATTTTTGTAAAACTTAAAAAAAATAAAAAAGTATTTGTCAGTGATTTTATTTTTTTAATATTTTATTTATTTTTATTTTTTGTGTATGAGTGTATTGCCTCCATGTGTGTAAGTGCACCGGGTGTCATGCAGAGTTCCCAGAGATCAGAAGAAGGCACTGGATTCCCTGGAACTGGAGTTACAGATAGTTGTTAGCTGCCATGTGGGTTCTGGGACCCGAAATCCCGTTCTCTGTCAGAACAGTAAGCGCTCTTCACTGCTGAGCCATGTCTCCAGCCCCCTTGTCAGTGGTTTTAAAAACTGAATAGCAACAAAATTTCCCCAGCATCTGTCTAATGAGGCTTGACTGGACTCAGTCCTGACATTTATTTCCCCAGACAGGAAGCATCTCCCTGGTATTTCCCTTTGTTCATAGCATCTAGCTGCAGCCAGACCCTCAGTTAAAGAAACTGTCTATGAAAGAAATGCATAACATTCGCAATTCCAGCACAAGTTAAAGCTAAGTTAGAGCAAACCTCGCTTTTGAATAAGTGAGAAATATATAATGAATTATTATTTTATTCAATGACTATTTACTTGCCACACTATTTCCGTATGCATAGGAAGTTACATATGATTATGGCGAAAAGTAATAATGGTTAGATTGATGTGTTTCATTATAACTAAAATCTTGAAAAAGTAAGATTAATATTTTAAAGTACAGTATTAATTTGCAATGCCAACCAGGAATGGGAAAATAAGACAGACAAAAGCACATTAAAGTTAAAAATTCAGCCTTAAAATTTCACAAAGCAGTAGAAACGTAGCCCACAGAGGGGGAAGAAAATGCTGCATCTGCCTTGTGGAGTGGAGGGAGAGAAGCCCTGCGGCCCCTGGAGACACAGGTGTGCTCCCTGGATAGTGCCCAAGAAGAGGTTGCTGGGAGCCAAGTTCAGTGGGAATTACTTTGGAAATTTTTCCTTGGGGCACAGATTTAAACTCACATCACTATGGGAAGATTAGCACTGTTGAAATTGAACTCCCTTGGTGAGAGTTGTAGCAGAACAGTATCTCTTGTTAAACCTGCTGTCGGATTCCAGCTAACTCAATCTCAATTTCTTTGCTTTTTAAAGCCCCCTGAAGCTTTATAAAATGCCACTGATACACTTTCTCTTATGACACAGATCAGTGCTGTCACAGAGGAAAGTATTTCCCACTCTATCTCCCAGACATTTGCAATATCAGCACTAGTTTCTTACCGTGTTTTAGATCAGTGCTGTCTTTAGTCACAGAGTCACGTGTTTCACTAGTCCACCCCACAATGATGGCAGGTCGTTTTCCAAAACAAAACAAAGCTGGAATACAGTCTAAGTTCGCTGTGTTGTGAAACCAGTTCCCCCTTTATTTCATGGCTCTTCTCCTTACCTAGTTCTGTCTGATTATCCCTAATTTCCTTCATTTGGCTTCTTGAGTTCATTTATGTATTCTATTTGTTCTTTTTATTCAAATAGTCACAGTTTTTTTTTTCTCTCTTTAAATTATTTTTTATTTTTGTTATTTTTTATTTTATGTGTATGAGTGTATCGTATGTGTCATGCAATGCCTGCAGATATCAGAAGAGGGAGTTAGATTCCTGGGAACTGGTGTTAGATATATTGTTGGCCACCATGTGGGTGCTGGGAACCAAACTTAGATCCTCTGTAAGAGCAGCCTGTGCTCTGAGCCATCTCTTGCTAAAAGTGTTGACATGTCTCTTTGTGGACTTCCTTTTTCTCTTTTTACTTTATGTGACAAAGGTTGCGCAGCAGTGTCTTGTATAACTGATGCCTTATACCACTACTTTACTTGGCTGAAGCTCAGAAGATGTACTCCAAACTGGTACTTTTATACGCTGAGAGGCGGTAGAACCCCAGAAACAAGGTGCCTTTAGCTGTCTTTTGTGTGTCTCCCTCCAAGCCTAGGGAAATGCTTTCTGGAAAGTTTGTTCATACACAAGACCAATCCACCAAAAGCTGAACAAAATTAGTTATCAGTTCTCTTACTGAGATTTTGTTAAGAAGAGAAGACTACCCACATAGGAACGAAGACTAAAGTGTGTCCCTACATCTTCAGTCTTGTCCCACACTGTTGTCCTTTATTTCAGTCCAACAGAGATTCCTTTATAATCTGTTCTCTTTTATACAGCTCCAGTAGACTTTGTTCCAGATCACTGTGTGTTTTCTAAGTTCACTGAGCTCCCTCAAAATCCTTTACTATCCCTTGAAAATTATACACATCCCCCCTTACCCATTATCCTATGGAAGGGGTATATAAGCCTGAGTCATGTGGCTGGTCCATAACCATACATTTCTATCTTTGCCCCAATTAAACCATCTTCATAACTGTATTCTAATGACTCTTCAGAGAGAAGAAAGAAAATTCTCTTTACTCCTATACTTTTTCTCTTTGAATCCATGCCTTTGCCTTTATTCACCTTATACACATCTTATGTCCCCTCTGTTAAGGAACGAATTGTGCCTTCCATTCATATGTTGAAGACTTAAGAACTTCCTGTAATTCAAGATGTTAGTGTATCTGGAAACAAAAATCTTTAAAGAAGTAACACAATATAATAAGGTCTTTTGCTTAGACCCTTATCCAATGTGAAAAATGTCCTTCTAAGAAGAAATTAGGGTGGAGACAATCTAACAGGTGAGCTCTGCCAGTCATGGAGAGAGGGTGCAGAAGATACCAACCCTGGACTTTCAGCCTCTAGAACTGGGACAAAGTAAACAGGCTGACAGTATGTTTTGATGGCAACCCTAGGAAACTGACACATGCTCCATCTTTCCTCTTCTTCCTGTTCTTTCATAGTAGTGCTCACACATGCCTAGTTTTTGAATATCCAAAGCAGAAGTCATGTTAACACTTTAGACTTCTATTTACTCATTCATTTCCTCTCCTTTCATTAATACTTGGGACATTCTAAACTCATTGTGCCTAAGGCATTGTTCTATGAGGGTTGCTGCTTCCCTTATACCATAGTTTCATCCTCAGTCAAAGGGGTATCATAAAAGAATTAATCTCCAACAGGAACATTGTAGATTCCACCTTTTAGCTAATAAAATGCTCAGAACAGAGTCTGGCACAAAAATAGGCCAAAGTAAATATTAGTGGTGGTTGTTCAAACTGTTCTTTCATTCATCAGGTGTCTCCTGAGTCCTTATCCTTTGCCAGGGTCTGGTCTCATGGAGCTCCTGGTCAGTCTGTATGAAAAGACAATGAACATAGTCAGCAGGAAGTAAAGAAATACTATCGAATTTTAGTCAACGATATGCAATTCCTTTTAAAAGGTGATGTGATACATAGCTGTGGGGTGAATAATCTTAACTTGGATGATCAGGTAGTCTCTGGAAATGATTCAAGTTCTAAAAGAGGAAGGGGAACAGGCAGCCAAGACCCAAGAGACAGTAGACAGAGAAGCAACCAAGGCAGTGGGAAATGGGAAATGATTGGTGCAAGGGTACAACATGGCCAGGCGTTTGGAAGTTGAAAGAAGTCTAATATACTCCAGGGCAAAGGGGGGAGAAGCTATGCTGTCCAATAATAAGGTCAATGGAGGACCTAAGAGGGGCAGTTCATATGGGACTTTAAGAAGTCAAGCAACTTCACCTGCCATGATAGTGCACGCCTTTAATCCCAGTACTTGGGAGGCAGGGGTGGGCAAATATCTGTGAATTTGAGTCCAACCTGGCCTACATAGTGAGTTCCAGACCACCTGGGGCTAGAGGGGAACCCTCTGTCAAAAAGACCAAGAAAAAAAAAGAAGTCAAGCAACTTGCTAGTATCAGCCTTGCATACCATTAAGAGGGGTTGCATCCAGAGCTTAATGCAGTCTGAATTAATCTCTCTGTCTCTCTGTCTCTGTCTCTCTCTCTGTCTCTGTCTCTCTCTCTCTCTCTCTCTCTCTAATATTGTTCAGATCCTGTCTTTAATCTTTCCCTTCATTCTGTGTTACCTGATCCAGTTGATCCAGTCACTGATACGACATCATAGAGGCCTACAACTGCATCCAGGGCTATGACAGTATGACAGCGCCCACTAGGTTCACAAGGATTAAAGGAGCCTCCCAGATGGAAGAGACTGCTGGAATAAAAACAAAGCTTCTCCACAGTCCTTCTGGAAGTTCCTACTGAAAAGCCGGTGGGTATGGCATATGGACTGGGTTTTACTGTGGGCTGCCAGCAGGTCGTTGAGGGAGCTTAGGCTCAGCAGGACTGTCTAGCTCTGCAGGAGAGCTGCTGGCCAGCTCCATTCTTTCATCTCAGTCTGGCTGAGATTGATATAACTTTTAGTAAGTGTTTTCTAGTAATTTTTTTCTCATGTCATAAAAATGTCTTCATATACTAACAATTCGGGAATTTGGGACTTTTATTCAACACAAACACCATGCATTTCCTGGCTGGTCTTCTTACCCCTCACTGCAGGATATGAGTAGAGGGAGGGTGGTCAGGGATGATAAGGTCTGAGCTGCTATGCAGCAGACTACCCAGGGAGTGGGCTTCTGGGAAGGTAGGTGCTAATACTTGCATGCATTAAGAGGCAAGGGTAATCACAAAGGTGATCTTCTAACCCGAAACTCCAGCAAGCCCAGTCTTAGAGTTTCTCAATGAAGAGAGATTTTTGGGTTGAATTATATGTGCAGAGATGTTTATAGAAATAATTTCAGAGGAACAAAATGGAAGAACTAAAGGCACATTTGGGGCAGCGCCTCTTGTTTTCATGTTCCACGGAAACAAGGAAATCCATTCATGCTTTTGAAAGCTTTTATTCTGTCTCTGAAAGAGAGATCTACTAGAGTTTCTGTGCAAAGTACAAACATCCTCCTCTTTTTAAAATACTGTCCTTTCCTCCAGTCTAGAAATGTAGATGCTGACAGATGATGAGCCATCCATGCATTCATTCAAAAAGCATATATTGCTTGATTTTGGCTGTTGTTGATGACAGAAAAACCAAGAAGACACAGAGAGAACTGAAGCCCTGATCTTTCACTATTAACCATGGTGTTACTGAGAACATCCTAAGCAATGGATTCTGTTGAACACATAGGCCACATTGAATGTGCTTATCTAGGAGAGGAATTGTTAGGCATACATATGGTATATTGTGTTTAAACTTAGCCTATACCAGAGCAGCAGCAGCAGCAGATAGAAACATAGTGCAAGTGATAAATAGAACTTTTGATTTTTACAAAGCTGCATTCAAAAGTGAAGAATTAAATTAAGGAAATCAATTTCAGGGATGTAGCTTACTTAAAATGTCTATAATATTTTCATTGTGGTATGTAGAGTTAATATTTTTAAAGTATTAGCAACATATTTTATCTCACATTTCATATTAATTTCTCCAAATTCCAATATATGTTTAACATAACTCAATTTGGGCTGCCCGTAATTCTAGTGCACATGTGACCTGCGGCTATTGTATTAGAAATGCAGTGAAGAGGGATTCTTTTGTTGTTTTGTTTTATTGTTTACCATATGTACAGAAGGACATGTTTGTGTTTACCAATTTAGCTAGAATATAAAAATCTTATTTCAGCACAGTTCGATCTAACCAGGTGATGCCGATAAACGACTAAGAATTTTGAATGGCTCAGTGTATTAGTTACTTTCATCACTGCTGTGATACATAGCTGAAGAAAGCACCATAAGGGAGGAAGACTTCACTATGGTTCATTATGAATAGACTGTAGCCTGTGTGGTACAACATGCTGTAAGATAATGCTGCAGACAGAAACAGGGTTTCACATGGTATTATGATGGCTGGGCATTTTGGATGCATGTGAATCACTTTAGAAGCCTGTTTTAAATACAAATCGCAAATTCCAGGATGTACATCACTAACAGTGATTCTGATATAGGAAGTCTAATGCCCACATTTAGGGACATGCCATTGTATTTCAAGGAAATCTTAGAAAAATTTGAAGCAGATGAAAGATATCCCAGCATTTAATTAAAAACTCTTGTGGGATCTTTTAGCATAGATTTTCTAGGTTGAGGCAGGGTATAGAGAGGACCAATACAGGTTGGTGCAATCATTCAAGCAGGAAATAATGCAAGACTGAAGTATTGTACTTCTAGTCAGAGAAAGGCCATTAGGAATTAAATACTGTTAGGACTGTTTGACTCTAGTATGATGTAGAAAATGAGATCAGGAGAAACATGCAAGTGTGAGTGCGATTAGTTAGTTAGGTAAACCCCAGTGAGTGCTTACTAAAGTAAGAAACATCGACAGAGAAGTGAAAAGTACATGTTTGCCCATTGCAGTGCAAAACATAGCATGTTATATGAACTGGGTCTTCTGTCAATCTCTCTCAGCTCATCTGCCACTCTGGCTTGTAATGGCCGTAGCACAAAGCATTGTGGGAGGAAATGGAGCACTCATTCTGAAACATCAGAAGCTGCTACTAACTCCAAGATATTTTATACTCTGACCCATAAATAGCCTTAAAAATCCATGTTTTATTCTTATTGCAGCTAGAAGAGCATCCCATCAGAGTAAAGTTTAACCCTCTATCCCTCAGGGTTTCCAGAATAACCTAACAAGGAGCTCATCCCTCTGAGAGAACCTGCCTTTCAGAGAGTACAAAGGCATTCATGCTAGATGGACAGAAAACTGCAGTAGCTTAGCCCTCCTGAGATGAATGAGAAAAGCTTTAGACTTCTTGGAATAAATAACACGAACACTAAAGAGATAATCAAACCTTGTAAGTCAATTAGAGTCCTTTACATGAAAACTGAAAGGGACACTTAACAAGATCTAGCTCAGCAATGACCAAACTATCAGACATCCATGCAGATGAATTTTTGTCATTTGCTTCTTTTGGTCTATTTGAAGCAGAGTTTAAGAATTGTGAGTACTTAAGAGCACAGAGAGAGCTGTTCTCATCATGGAATGAGGGCTCAGTCATTTCTCAGTGCTCTCCAGAAAGTGCTCAATGAAAGACACTTTCCCAGTTTTGTTACTGAAGATTGTACTCGTGCATAGAACCTGGACTCACCGAAACCATAACTCTGGTGCTCATGAACAGTTATAGAAGCAGCCATTGCTTAATGAGTTTACATGCATGTGTTTACTTCTGTCCAACACCTCACACAGAATATAACAATGATTTCTCTTACTCCTGTAGTTATGGGAAAGAGAAGGAAAACAGCACAATCTCCCTCTGTAATCTTTTTAGCTTTTGCTAAGATGAGATCTGAAATAGAACTTCCTTGATGAGAGCTCAGCTTTTTTCATAATTTCAAGACCTTCCTCCTAGTGTTTAAAAAATTGTCTTATATTTTCATGTTTTGCCAATGTGGCCAGTATCTTTGCTTGAATCTAAGCTGTATTCATGTTAGAATTCAAAACAGAAATGCACTTGCGATGCATAAATTCAATTCGCGAACTAGGATATGCCATTGACTTTGACTGGTTTCCAAATCTGCCCAATCTTTCCTTATTTCATAATAAGTTACCTATTGAAACCTTAAAGAGAATTGTCACATGCCTACTTAGCACCAAAGATCTGAAGTGTTGGCTTTGGTGCCAGCACAGAGATGATGATAATAAGGGCAGCAGCCCCGTTCTTGGCAGTGCCTGAATACAAAATAAACTCTCTTTCAAGATGCTTTTTCGGATCTATTTTGTTATTTATGTAGACCCGTGTGTCTGTGCATCTGTATGAATGTGTACCCTTGGAGGCTAGAAGAGGGTATCAGATCCTCTGGAGCTGGAGTAACATGCGGGTGCTGGGAACTAAACTTGGGTCCTCTGGAAGAGCAACTCACACTGTTAAACACTGAGCAATCTCTACAGCCCCCCTTAAGGTGCTTTGTGTCAGCTCTTTGATCCCAGCAAGAAGAAAGTAGCTACTGCATCATATAATTGCTTGTTAATGTGCTGTGGGTTTCCAACAACAAGTGAAAACTCAGGCTGGGCAGAGGGCTGCTTCATACGTTGCTTATTTCCGTGGCCAAGAACAGCATCTAAAATATAGTTGATTCTGAACATGTACTGAGAGAATGACCTGTAGAAATAGCATGGGACTTACAGATGGCCACAACCAACACAGTTGGAATGACTTTTATTAATGGACGTAATCTGGATTAAAACCTAAGCAAAATCATGAGCTCTTGGGTCTGATGACAAGGCATCTCCTTGACAACCTCAGTTTGGTACTGTACCCAAAAAGTAATGAATGAATGTGGGTATCCTTGAGAATTAGCAAGGTGTTGCAAGCCACGCACCCACTCTTCTACTTGACACAGTGGAGGTTTGGAAGAATGCATGACCTTGGATGAATGCAAACTAGTGATGAAAAGACCAGAAGGCCTGGGAAGATTAAGGGTGGGAGCCAAATTTGAACTTGTAGTTCCCCAAGGATGCTGGAGAAACCATTTTGAATAAAGTATGAATATGGCCTAATTGCAGGACAGACTCAGAGAAACAATGTTCCAGAGACAGTACTATCCGCATAGGATGAGGACACAGACCATTACATCTGCACAGGTTGAGGGGACAAGAGAGATCTATTCCTACGCTTCTGGGAGACTGACGGTTTGAATAGATAGCTAGGGAAACCAGTGTTCTCCAAATTCAGGCCCACTCTTAAAAACTTAAGAATCAGTCTACTTGTTCAGGTGATTATGATGTTAATATAATATTAAGGCCACACACACACACTGGCATGAGGGTTTAAAGATATGAATAATCCTAGGCTTGATGGTACCTGCTGATCCAGTTTTTTTTTTTTTTTTTTTTTTTTTTTTTTTTGTTTTTTTTTTTTTTTTTAGAGTTATTTAAATATACAAAACATGTAAAAA
>NW_008343660.1:1827527-1842421 GCF_000622305.1 Nannospalax galili | reverse complement strand
TTTTTTTTTTTTTTTTTTGAGTTGTGAGTTTTAGATTGTTCTCTAGAGATTATGACAATCTGAAAATCAGTACGAAACTTCAAACCTAGTTCTCAGAGCTCCTCCTGGGAGACAACTTTCACGAACCCTTGAAACAACTGGGGAAAAGCTCATGGGACCTGGGAATCCCAAAAGTGGTTTAGGCCAAAATTAGAAAAACATAGTTCATGGCTGTCATTATGACCTTGCTCTACCTCTGGGATGCTCCACAGGGAAAGTGTGCCGTACAATGGGAAAGGAGCTATTCAGACTTAATAGTTTGCCAAGAAACTCTTCTCTCTTTCCTAGGAGATTTCTAGACCTCCCATGGCCAAAGGCAGATGTAGAAATGCCCTGGATTTGTGATCCTAAGGAGGCAGAAGGAGAAGGGAAGCCTTGGTCTTTATATCCCACAAGGAAAATCCTGGAGTTATGTTCCACATGGGCCTGAGATGAAATTTAACTGGACTTCTATGGATGGAATCCCAAAATGGAAATCCAAGAGTCATGGGCTCTGGCCCCATGTCTGCCTCGAACTGCATATAGAGGTTGAAATGCATCATTAAATAGTCCTGAACTAAGTTCTTTCCTCTGTAAAGGAAGATAGTTTTTCATCCAAGAACCTATTGGGTTCACGGTATGATCCACTCACATAAGAAAAGCATGCCTGAGGTTTTCTGTCCTGAAAGTGACAGAAGTTTGAGAACAGGTGTAGGTGATGAGGGAAAACACAGAACAGCAGCAGCTACTTATGGATTATCCACATCAATTTAGGAAAGGGTTCAGAATCTAAGGAAATAAATATGCGCTAACTCATTCATACTCATCCTCCGTCATCCTGGATTAAAGAGAGAGGAAAAGGCCCATGAAGTGCTTTGCTGTCAGTTTGCCGTGAGTTGCATTAGGAGAGGAGCTGTACAGTCATGGTGTCCTTATCTAGAGAAGGAAGGGGGATGGCAGTGCTCAGGCTGAAAGTGTCTTAAGTACTGTAATTGAAACAGCATTTCACGCTAATCCTGAAACTATCCTTTCTTTATCTAAACTCAGGCTGCCCTGAAAACGACTTTCTTTTCTCTTCCCCAAGCAAGCCAGACGAACCCGGGTGCCTTTTCCCAGTGCTCCTTTGCCCTGGTGATGGGCACCAATGTATGCAGCGAGGCTCTTTTCAAGTAGATTAAGTGAAACGAAAAACTTTAACAGAGTCTCAGCAATTTTGCTAAGATCTCATTTGCAAACAGCCATGCAAAAGAAGTTCTGTCAGAAGGAGCAAGCCGATGCTTTCGGGCTACTGTAGGGTACCTATGAAGCTGAAAGGAAGACCGCAGAGCTGGCCAAGGATTATCATGTCTTAACGAGCTTCCCAGAGGAATGTTGCGCCTGATATTATCTAGAAATTGGATGGAAAATGATGAGTGTGTAACACTTTTTCACAGGTCCAGTGTTTTTCATATTAAAGGCTCTTTAATGCTACCCTTAGGAGCTTGTGAGATAAGAGAAGAAGTGATTATCTCCTCAGTTTGTAAAAGGGAGAATCAAAGCAGAAGGGTCAAGCAATTTGCACAGGAAATAATTGGAGTCAGTGTCCAACCAACATCAGACCTCAGGGGTTCCTAGTACTGAAGCCAGAGCTCAGAAAATGAGACCCAGAGCCTGGTTTTGAAAAGATTATACCACAGGAAACAACATCCCAAACACAATCCTGTAATTCAAAATGACTGGAAAACAATGCAGGCATGTGCAGAATAAAGGAGGCAGATTCATAGCTAAAATATCAAGTAAACAGCACTTCAGTTATGGAAGGAGGAGAAAGTAGAGATCAGAATCAAGATGCCTCTAGATGCCTGAATTTGTCTCTGAAGAACAGTCACAAAATTTTGGAGGAGCGAATATTCACTTGAATTAATAAATTTTAAATATAAAATTTCTCCCTTTTCTAATAAAAAAAGTAGAATATAAGGTGGAACTAAACTTCTATCCTACTTTTTTATTTCTATTTTCTTTTCCTTTTTTCTTCTTAGTGCTATTGATACATGAACTTTAAAAAAAAATTAGAAGTTAACAAAATATATTGTGAGAGCTCCTATTTCTAGGTATGTGAGACCTTACAATAAATATGGATGTCTGTATTCAGTCTGTTCTTGGGGTGAATACATTCAAACCAGCGCGTCTAAACATTGTGTGTGTGTATGTGTGTGTGTGTGTGTGTGTGTGTGCACGCGCATAGCATAGATAGGTATAAAGGTCTATATTCTGAAACTGAGAGAGGTAAAGAATGATGGCTCAAAATTCAATAAATCTGTGTTCAGTCCTTGTTCCATTGTGGAACTGTGTGTGTTTGTGCAGTTAAGTTTCAATATTTCTAGCTATAAATCAGAGCCAATACTTTCATTTCTCTAAAATTTTATGAAGTAACACATGTAAATAAATTAGTAACTGATGAAAATTGGTTCAACAATGATTAT
The DNA here is from genome assembly GCF_000622305.1 of Nannospalax galili. Taxonomy (NCBI): domain Eukaryota; kingdom Metazoa; phylum Chordata; class Mammalia; order Rodentia; family Spalacidae; genus Nannospalax; species Nannospalax galili. Next base: position 1,839,941 of record NW_008343660.1, on the reverse strand, counting down.
TATTAAAATGGAGCAGTTTGACTTCCTGCTAGCAAAGTACACAAAATCAGTGACTTCAAACAGGTCATATATACAAGTTTACAGTTCCTTAGGTTAGAAGTACAACATAAATCTCACTGAGCTAAAGTCAAGGTGTAGCTGTATATCTTCAAGAGGCCTTGAAGGCTCCAGTTCTTTGACTCTTCTAGCTCCTAGGCATTGCTCACATTCTATGGCTCATGGCCCTGTTATCCATCTTCAAATTCGGTATCTTCCATTTCTCTGTAGATGCACCCCTGCCTGAGCCTTTTCTTTCTTGCACTTTCATTTTTATGCAGAGAACCTTCTCTGTCCTGATATCTACTGATTAACTGTTGTGATAGGCTGAAGAATGATTCCCCCAAAGACAGCCTCATCTTAATCTTTGAAACCTACAAATACTATCTTTATGGTAAAAAGAGGACTTTACAGTTTGATTAAACAAAGGATCTTGAAATGGGAGACTATCCTAAGCTATCAGGTTAACATCTAAATACAACCAGGGTGTCCTTATTAAAAGGAGGACAATATTTTATGCACAAGAGGAGAGAGCCAGCTGGTATGACCAAAGTGATATGGCCACACATCAAACAATGCTGGCAGCCACCAGAATCTGAAGGGACAATGGAACCGATTATCACGGGTGCCTTGAGAGGAAGTGTGGCGTGGTCGGTACGTCAGTGAGATTGACTCCGGAGTTCTGGCTTCCAGAAATGTCAGACAACAGTTTTCTATTGTTTTAAGCTTCCAAGTTCATGGTAACTTCTTACAGTGGTCATAATTCCACCTGCAACTTTAGCTGTCTTCTCCACGTGATATAACATAGTCGCACGTTCCAGGGATTAGGAAATGGAGGTGTCACCATTCTTCCTGCTATGCTCCTTGAACCATGGTCTCCACAGGTGTGTCCATAACCTTCACCCTTGCCCTATAGTACACTGCGCCACGGCCCCCTTCCTTCAATGGATATAACTCCATGACTCAGGAGTGAGGATGATACTGCTAAAGTATATCTACTTCAACATTTACAAATTGTGGGTATTGTCTTCAATCTAATTTTATCCCAGTAAAGTTGGGATAATAGAGTCACACCAGCTCACAGAATAGATTAACTGATAGAAAGAGCTTATGCATGTAAAGTTCTTAGAGTTTTATTTTCAAATGATAACCCCTCTGTCATCACATAATATCCTTTCTAAGTCCATCATCATCACCAACATCAGCTATCACCAACATCAGCTATCAATCTGTGAGTTCATCACTTTTCAATAGCAAAATAATGGAAGCATTGGCTTGAACCATAATCATGTGTTGTTCCGTGACTGTGTGAGCTGTTTCTTTTTTCTGCAAGTCTTGCTTGAAGCACTCAAGTGGCCATGCTCAGCTCCCCAGGACTGGATGGTGTAAGACGCCTCATGTATATGGCCATGGGTGCTACTCTGCTTAGAGTGTCTTGTCTCCACAGATATTACCCCAGGCTTCTTCACATCAAAGTCTCAGACAGAGACCCCAAATGCCCACATTGTGACTTCTGCCACATTTGATCAATGAGAGCAAGTATCAATGTCAACCAAAGTCCCAAAGACTGATAAGATATATTATGCCTCTACATGGGAGGAGCACTTTTCAGAGAGCTGTTTATGGAGCGAGAAGAATAATTTAAGGCTATTACTTTCGACCTACCAGGATTAGCTTTGGGGAAAGATTTCTGGATTTGATTTGACATTTAACAAATACATGACCATAGGTCTGTCTGTAACTGTAAGCACAGTGATAGCATCTCTAGGCTTATTTTATGCCAACTACTGTGCTAATATCTGTGGATGCCAGAAAAGGCCAAAACATGCCCTCTGCCTTAAGAATCTCACAGAAAAGGGTTGGAATGATGACTAACAGGAAGTGCATGTGAAATGCTGACAGCACAGTGTGTGGCAGTACCTGCATGGTTACTGTCTAAAGTGCGGGAGAATGTCCTGATTTCATTTATAAATAGGTGTAGAAAACATGTCAGCTGTGTTCATTGCTTGGGCTTCTTAACAATGCATAGAATGGATGGCCTAGGAAACAGGACTTGTCTTCACAATTCTGGAAGCTGGGATGTCTAAAATCAAGGCCCCAGCAAAGCAGGTTGCATTTTGAAATTTGTTCTCATTGGTTCTAGCTGACTACTATCCAGTTAGTTGTGTGTGTATATGACTTCTTTGTATATGCACAAGGAGAGTAGAGAGAAGGGAAGAAGGCAAAGCTAGGGGAAGGAAGAGGAGGGGTTCATAGAAGAGATAACAAGCAAAGAAAGGATATAAGGGAAGAGGTGGGGGGAAGGAGTGAGAGGAGGGGAGGAGGAGAGAGTAGTTCTCTGTTACCATTTTATGAAGATGCTAATCACAACATAGGGACCTTGTCACTGACAACTTCATCTAAACTAAATTTCCTCCTGAAATGGACAGACATCTCCAAATACCATCACATTTAAGGTTAGGGCTTCAACATATGAATTTTGAAGCAACACAATATTCATTCTGTGGTACTAAGGCCTTTCCTTTTTCTGGCCTGTCAGGTAAAAACACTTGGATGCACTCACTCTGGTGGCCTAGAATTGATTTCACAGCAGTGAATCAGAATCATATTTTAAGTAAATATTTATAATGAGAAATAGAAGTGTGCATGCAACCTCAGTTTTGTTCTATAAATACAATAGCATGCATAGGGTACAATTACCAGAGTCATAAACATATAATGCGCCAATTCACTCTTAAACAAGGACAGGTGTTTAAATGCCTTTCACTGTCCAGGGAGTGGAGAAGCCTGGATAATAACTTCAGTCTCAGACACAGCTTATTTTTTTGTTCAAAGGCTTATTGTAAATCCTTGGTGTCAGAACCAAGCGGTATAAAAAGAGAACTGAACTAGGACTCCAACCACCTGGCTTATAGACCCAGCATTAGCACTAACAAGCTCTGTGACCCAAAGTAAGCTATTTAACCTCACACTGCCTCAGTTTCAGTGTACAATGAGATGGCAGGATTGCTAAGTGCTTTGTACCATGTTCCGTGGTGCTCTGGGGTGAGAGTCATATGGGCAGCTAGAGAGCCTTCAGCATCCATCTCAACCCAGTACCGTCCCTTAGTTCATTTGAAGAAACTACCCACCAGAGGAAAGATATAAATGAATGAGTCTCAGTAGGCATGAAGAGGAAGTTTTATTCTTTAAGGAGGTCACAAACAGAACCGTGTTAACATTCAGAGCCTGGTTGGTGTGGACATTTCTAAGAAGGTCCTAGGTCATACTAGTACAGCCTGTCCCCAGATCCACTGCCTGGAGTAAAACATTATATTCCAGTACAAATCTTTAACCTAAGATTTTCATTTACTGAAGAAAAAAATGCATCTGGTCGAGACGCATAAGAAAAGCAAATGAAATCTTGTGATCATATAGGTGTTCAACAGACCTCATATCAAATGTTTTTCCTCAGTAAAGAGCAGCTCTGGAGTTATATTCAGAGAGACATGCATGCCTGGGTTGGTTTGGGTGAAGTTTGTAGGGTGCCTCAAGCCTCACGTGGAGTCCACAGCCTGCCTCTTTTGGGGTTCAGTGCAATTCTATTACCTTTCCCATTGTTCTTTTCTTTCCTCACTCCTCTGCATGGCCTGTTTGCAGGTGAGATGGGAAACAACCAAATACCAATAACAAGAAAGGATTTTCCTGCAGTACTTGCAGTCCAGCTGGAATTGGGAAGTAACAAAAAAATCTCACAAGCAAAGCAAATCTTGAGACCATCCAATTTGCAGAGCCCCAAGCGACTGACTAAGAATCTAACAGGGTGGATGTCTAAAGTTTCAGGCCTCTAAAGACTTCCCATCACTCATTTCAATACTAGAAATTTCTAGTGCCTACAGCTCTGGTTCCCCAACAAGGTGGGTAATTAGTCTGCTGTCTGCCCTGTCAGGAACTAGTGCTTAGCACTATTACACTCAGAGGCTCCAACCTCCCCAATGAACCATATTATTAGAGGTTGCAAGATAATCCAGGGATGAATAGTCTGAAAAGCCACATGAAAACTGCAAAGATGAATTAAATTACATTCTAGAGACCAAAGAATAAATTGGAAATGAGGCGATTTCTTATTCAAGAAGATGTCTTCGAAATTCTCTGGGAATGTAAACACGCGGCTCTCAGCAGAGGATGGGGTCACCCGCTGCCTGGGGAAAGCAGCTTGAATTTTATTACCTTGGTGATCCCTGGCAGCATACACACTTCAGGAGGCACAGACCCCGCTCCCTTTACTTTGTCTCGTGTGCAGGTTTCTAGCTTTCATAACATTTTAATTAAATTTGGGCTTGTCTTTCTCTCTCACCTTATTCTGCATCAAAGGAGAGGCTTTTCACAGGCCTTCTGGCTGGGGTCCCTGCAAGCCTTGCTTTCCAAAAACAGGTTTTCTTTGCCATACAAGGAGAGTGGCAATTAAATCAAAGCAGAGATAACCTGCAGCTTTGCTGAGCGATAGCCGCACACAACTTCAATGTGACTCAAACATAAAGGTAATGAATTCTATAATGCAAATTTACATACAGGTCAAATAAGAAATGGCTTTGCATTTGAGGGCACACTGGGTATTAGGTAGTTGTCACACAATAAATAATTCATCTTTCATAGTCACTTGCTATGCAAATGATAGTCTATATATATTAACACATTTAGTACTGAGAATAAAATGGACAGCTGGGGCCAGATGAATCTCTCTCAGGACACACCAGCATGACTGATCCCCACGGGCTTAATTCTTTACTTCTGAGGAAGGTAATGAGGATGCAATTGAAAAGGGCACAGAGTTCATTCTGATGAAGTCAGACTTATAGAGAAGCAAGTGAGTCACTTCAGCACATCTTGGTAGGGTTATTGGCTTTGATATAGGTTGGATTAACCATACTGACTCAAAAACTAGTGTATGTGACTGGGAAACACAGAAACTTGAAAAAAATAACTTGTTTGACTATTTTAAAGGGGTAAACTCTACATTTATTTTCACTAAATGCAATTTGGCCTCCTAAAAACACATATACTCTTCCAGTCACCCAACCAGATTTCATGGTCTCTAAAGCAGCCATTTGTGGAAACTGCATCAACAGTAATGCTCGATTTGGATCCCAAATCTGTGGAAAGATGTATTTTCCTCAAATTGGTTCATCATGAAATTATTAATAAAACAACCAAAAGATACGTCTTCCCTGTGATACCTAGAACTTCAAAGCTCTCTGAAATCCCGGCCACGACAGTGCCTTTGACTAAGGATACCGGGCAGCACTGTTCCCACAATGCCTGCTGTGCTTGGACTGAGGTGTGTATTTAAAAGGTGATTAAACAATGTTCCCCACTAAGATGCAGATGATTCGTGGGTTGAGATGGCCTAAGTGGAGACAAAGCCTAAGGAAGAGTGTGGACAGACAGTACGGGCAGAGGTGGTTTGGGCAGAGTTGAACCAGAGAAACAGAAACAATAAAATACAAATGAATTTCTATAAGGAGCAGATTGGAGTGCTAGCCAATCAAATCCAAAGTCTGTAGGGCAGACAATCAGGAAAGGAAGACCACGAGCAGCAGAAACACCAGGACCGCAAGTAAAAACTGGTCACTTACAGGTGTCCTTCGGGAACAACGGATGGGAGGAGGTGGGCGTTATCATAGGAACAGCTGCAATTTGTAGTCTCTGGCCTCAAGAAAGGCATTAAGGCCCTTCTAAAAGCCTTCAAGTTAAGCAGTCATGCCAACCAATAATAACCTCCCTTTAATTTGCTTAAAAAACCTGATTATTGACTCTAATCAAATCAGATAGCATTTCATTCAATTACAAGAAGAAGTGTGTATGCCATCGCTTTTCTTCAACTTGTCTACTCTATCTAGAAACATAACTGGAAATGGAGTTCTAGAGACTGTAATTCATGCTAAGTTATCACAACACAAAAGTCACCCACCACAGAACTAATGTTAAAGATTGTTTAGATGTGTCAACCCTGAAAAACGTGTGTCTTCTGGAGAAATTTTACTAATTATGGAAATGCAAGGGTTGTGTAAATAAACAGCATAACATTTTGAAATACAAACAGCTTTGACATAGAACTCTCTCCTGCATTGCTGTCATTGGACTTTTCCCCTCCAGTCGGAAGTGTGTTGAGAGGTAAGCCACACAGCCCCAGCTCTGCTGTCTCTATGGGGACTCCAGCTCAGATGACAGTGACAGTGGCAGCAACAGTAACAAGAAATAATTCACCACTCAGAGTGGGTCCTCTCTGAAACTGAGTAGATTGTCAGGCTCAGACTCCTTGACAGCTTGTAAGGTGATCTGTGAAGGACTCAGGACTGTATGAATTTAGCCATGACTGCAGCCTTCGTAAGTTGTAACTGCCTTGGTTGCCCCAAGAGGAACCCAAATCAGTTTTCCAGCATACTACAAAGAGACAACAGCCATTAGAGTGGCATGTGGAGCTTACAATTGGGCCTTGTGCTAGGATTGTTCCTGAGTGTGCAATCAATGTTAGCTTATAGTAAATTCAGTATATTCTAACATGAATGAAGTCCATGTCTTCCTGGCTTATAGATGCAGTTCTACTTCTGACCCAAAATATGAGTATCCAGTTGGACTTTCTTTACCTAGTACCCTGTTCCAATCAATAATCTCTCAATATTGAGTTATGTCAACCTGTATCAGTTTGTCTTTTTCCTGCTCTCCCAGCACCTTGGTGTTGCTTCTCATGCACTGGAACTGGGTTGTCGATTAAGCTATATTAATTGAGAACCTGTGTGATAAACAATAGATACTTGATAGGGTAGATGCCACAAAAAAAGAGTAAATTACGTTGGGCCTGTAGTCATGAGGATTTGAGAATTGATGTAAATGGGCTACAATCATGCTCCTCAGCTGCTGACTCCTGAAGTGGAAGCTACATGTTTATATTTATATGCTATGTCTATGGAATGAATCAGGTCAGTAAGCTACACTGTCAGACTGATACTGAGACACAACCCAAGATAAGGCCGGGAAGCTTGCAGCTGAGGGAAACATTATCAGAATCACATGGACAGGATGGGTTTGAAAACAATGAGAATCTCAAGAGAGATAGGTCTAGTGAATAGATAGAAGGAGAGACAGAAACACAGAATGTTATGAAACCTAAGTGAAAACTGCAAAGCTAGGAATAGAGAAGTCACTATGACAATAAGCTAGCCCAGGAGGGAGACAAAAACCTTGCCACACCTACTGGCACCTCCCCCTTCCCATTTGACTGGCCCCAAAGTAAACCTCAGCTGGCCCTGAAGCTCTCCTGGTTCCCTTGTAGAGTCCTAACCACAGCTTGGGATTAATCCCAGATATTACTTATGTAAGGTAAAATTAGCAGTTCTTAAGGAAAATTTTGAAGACAAACTAGAGATAAAATGACAATCAAAACAGAGAAAAAACTGACTCTGTCATCACTTGGGGAAAAACAGTTTTGGTTAATTTCATAGGTTGGAAAATGTTCTCCCTAATTTAAGATCAAGATGATGTTGGCCTCCTTTCCCTCCCTGAAAAATGTTATGATTAATCACAGATGTAAAATACAAACAAAATTCATGCAGCTGGAAAATAAATAAATATTACTACATTATTTTTACAATGGGAATGATAAATACAGAATCCTTCACGTTTAAAAGAAGGAGAGTAGACAAGAGAGATGGAAACCTGGAGGTACAGAAAGTTTTATTAAAATGAAGATTAGAAAAGTTTCACTTAGAATTAAATCAGTTCGTATATGTGACCTTGATTGCGTGTCACCATCTGTGGTGGTTTGAATAAGAAGTATCGTCCACAGGCTCATGTATTAAACACTCGATCCCAGATTGATGGTGCTGTTTGGGAACGTTATGAAACCTTTAGAAGGTAGAGTCCGTGTTGGAAGAAATATGTCATTGGGGATGAGCTTTAAGGGTTTATAGCCTTGACCCACTTCCTGTTCTCTCTCTCTGCTCCCTGTGTGTGGATGAAAATTGATCAACCAGCTTTCTGCTCCTGCTGTCCTGCTTTCCCTGACTGTTGCCATGACTCCCCTATCATGATGGCCTCTATCCCTCTAGAACAATAAACCCATAAGTCAAAATGAACCCTTTCTTCCCCAAGTTGCTCTTTGTCATGGTATTTTACCATAGCAACAAAAAGGTAGCTGATACTCTGTCTGTCTGTTTATCTATCTATGGCATGTATCTGTTTTTCTCCTGGGACCTCATAGCTAGAAATATCAGCAAAATTGAAGAGGCTGAAGTAGGTATAATTAAAAATGAACAGCGGGATATGGGGAGGGGGTGGAAAGACAGCGAAAGTGAAAAGTGAGGACAAAGCATGGGGAAAAAGTAGACACAGGCTAAGTAAAGAAAGGAAGGAAACAAAAGCCTGGGAGACAGAGCAGGAGGGACGGGAACAGGGAGTTAAGACAGGACTGAACACACTTGCTGAGCGTCACTGCAGCATGGAATGTTCTCAAAGTCGGAAGCAGCATCCAACCCTAACAGAAGGAAGAGAACCAGAAAAAGTGAAAAGAGATGCTCCTGCAGTGATTAAGGTTAAGACCCCCCAGTAGGTTTAATTTTGACGAACAGAAAGCTTCCCTTGTGTTTTGGCATCTTGGACATTTGGTCTGCATACACCGCTTGATCCGTCCCTTTCTAGCATCACTGTGCTTCAACCACTTGGATCTTCTGTTTCCTTTAACTCATGAGGTGCCTTATACAGTCCTGCTTAAAGGTACTCTTACATCCCCTGAAAATATCAGTGTAAATGCACACTCACTACTGTTTAGTTACCTTAGCATCATATGCACTTTTTTTCTTTTTTTAATAGTTTTTAAAATATTTTATTATTTTTATTTTATATGAATGTATTGCCTACGTGTAAGTGCGCCCATCTCATGGTCAGAAAAGGATGTTGGATCCCCTGGAACTGGACTTATGAATGGTTGCTAATTGCCATGTGGGTGCTGAGAACTGAACGCAGGTCCTCTTCAGGAGTAGTCAGTCATCGTAATTGCTGAGTCATCTCTCCAGTCCCGTACTTTTTTTCATTAAATTATTTTTAATTGAATTTTGCAAATTTCATACAATATATTTTGATCATATTTAGATCCCTTCCCATATCTACATGCCCTTTCTAACCACCTCCATATTTCTGTATTCTTATATAGCAGAAACCAACTTTATATATATAAATACATATATAATAAATTTTACATATATGCATACATACAAATATACTGTCCATATATCTTTTCAGTGAAGAGTGTTCATGTAAAATTGACTAGGACCGGAAATCCCAACTTTTTGAGTTTTTTTTGAATTTCATACAATATATTTTGATCATATTTAGATCCCTTCCCATATCTGCACCCCTTTACTATGCCCACCCAATTTCATTATATGTACACATTCACACACACACACACACACACACACACACACACACATGACAACCAATGGTTGCTGGGAGGGAGAGACACAGTCTTGTCTAAGGGTGAGACTCTTGGTAGCTTGACCAGGCTCCAGTGGCTCGACCCACACTGAAGGGCATTTGGGGTATCCAATAGTTCCTCAGATGAAGCTGGGGCTTCTTACCCACTTCCTCGTGTCTATTTTGTCCAATTATAGCTTACATGGGTCTTGTGCACGTTGTCGCCATTGCTGTGAACATACATGAGTAACTTCCCAGCTATCTGGAAAACTCTGCCTCCTTGTGGTCATTCACGAGCTCTGGTTCTTATGATTATTCTGCCCCCTCTTCCACAATGATGCCAAGCCTGGGTGGGGGTGGGGGGACAGCAAAAGTTTGATAAAGGTGTCCTATTAAGGGATAAACACTCTGAAGTCTTTTGTTCTCTACACATTGGCTAATTGTGGGTCTCTGTGCTAATCACCATTTGCCACATGAGGAAGTTTCTCTGGTGAGAGTTGAGAGATGCATTCATATAGGGTATAGCAGTAAGTCCTTAGGAGTCAGTTTAACACCACTATCTATTAGCAGAAGGGTCATACTGGACCTTGAAAGTTCATAGGCAGAGATGCCTTTACTCTTTGTCTACGTGTCCTTATGTTGTAAAGCTTAGAAACCCCTGAAAATTCATCATCTGTGTCAAATAAATTCTGTTAGGGTTCAGATTATAAACACTTGCAACTTTGCCAGCCATGAAGTCCTTGTCACACAGGGTGAAATTGGACACAGATGAGTTGTAATGAACAAGCATGGCTATGTCCAACAGAACTTCATTCAGGGTCATGAAAATTCAAAGTTTGCATGAACTTCACATGTCACAACATTTTATTCTTCAAATTCTCTTTAAAATTTATATGTGAAAAAAGAACTATTCCTAACTTGGGGTCTGTACAAAACAGGCAGGTAGCTGGATTTGGCTTATCACCTGACCTACGTTATAAACACTTATGATTTTGCATTCTTGTTCCTCTTCTCTAATCTCCCCCAATTTATTTTCTTAATTGTAACAACAACAACAACAACAGTAACAACAGTAATAAACACTGCTCCCTAGATGGAGAATTACCTGCTCATACTATCTAACCCTGAGGCTTGCTTGAATCCTTTTCCATGGCTTTCCAGTCATGTTAACATCAGAATTCCTTAACATGCCTCAGAAGGCTCCTTTAGGCTTAGTTCAACCCCCAGTCTTCATCCAGACTGTATAGAATGTCTTTCCCACCTTTCCCCGACCACACTTACTCAACCCACAGTCATCCACTGGAGGCTGCCCTCATTTTCACGCTGACTTTCCCCACTCAGTGGTCACTGTCAGTCTAGAGAAAACTCCACTCACGTGTGATGACAATTTCCTATTTGAGGTTCCTGGTCCACTGTTCTTACCTCTTGTGTAGGACATCTCACCAAGCATGGATCATCTCACACCAAAAGACCTTGAAGCTTGCTTCCCAGGTTCCCTAATTGTTAGCCTATGTCCATGTAATCCAGTTGTATCCAATAAATGATGGAATTAAGGCTCCTCTCTGACTTCCATCCTATATCCTTAGATGGTCCTCAACTCCTCTTGTACTGCTTAACTAATGGTAATATGATCTAGTCATTCACATTTACTAATTAAATGGCTAATATGTTTATGGAAAAAAGAAAGTGATTATTTAAAGTAAAAGACAGGAAAACAACACTACTAGTGAAGGAAATGTAGAATATACACCTGTTAAAAGGGGTTGGAGATGTAGCTCAGTGTTCCGGCATGTGCCAGGCATGTGTGTGGCCATAGGTTCAACCCACAGGACAGAAAATAGTACTATGTATGAAACACATGAAAAATCGAGAAAAGTATTTCTGAAACCAGTTTTGGAGAAATTAATTTTGCAAGTTAAAAAGTCCACAGAATTTCTTTTCACTTAGCAAGATTAGTCTAATGACACAACAAATATTAGATTCACAGTTTTTGTTCAAGGCAGTTGTTATTTTGTGCTTATGACTCAAGCTGTCGGGAGACCAGCCTGAAGGCTTATATGACTATGGCAGGTGCCCTAAGTGCGTCACCTGTTCAGGATCTCTATAGCAATCCCACAGCTGGTTCACAGCTGAATCCTCCCTGGGAGGCCTTTACTAGGCCCTCCTCTGCTAGGATTGTGAGCTCTGTGTGGGTGCTGGCAGACTTCTAAATTACAACATTCTGGTTTAAAATGTGATGGTTTGGTTGAGAAATATCCCATAGGTTCCAAGTAATTAAGATTTGGTCAGTTTGTGGCACAATTTGTGGAAGCTTAGGAGGTATGATCTTGCTGGAGGAAGCATATCACTGGAGGTAGGCTTTGAGAGTCCAGAGCATCAGCCCACTTCTGTGTCTTTCTGCTTCCTGTGCCAGCTTGAAGATGTGAGCGCTCAGTTTTTGGCTCTGGCTGCCTTCTGCCATGCCTCCTCTGCCATAATAGACTCTTACTCTCTGGAACCATAAATCCAACCAACTCTCCCTTCCACAGTTGCGTTGGTCATGGTGTTTTATCACAGCAACGGAGGAGTGGCTAATACAAAAAGTCTGGTCTCTCTACCCGAAATCAGGACAAGTTCTAAGATAATCTCAGTTCTAGAACTTCCTCTGGAATATTATATGAGCCTCAAACAGTCAAGTTACAAAGACAGGCAGCTTTGCCCTAACCTCTGGACTGTGACCGAGTCTCCAAAGGACATGCCCATAATAAGCCTTTGGCATGCAGTTCTCTTCCACTGAGCTATGCTTCCAGGAAATCCCATCTAAAGCAGAGATTAATTCTGAAAATGGAAAGCATATGTGTATATTTTTTTTATTTTCTTCAAATTGTATTCTCAAGGGAGATAAATAAAATGGAGTGAGGAAAATGTTAAAATTAGCATATTTCTGAA
>NW_008343660.1:1776113-1826806 GCF_000622305.1 Nannospalax galili | reverse complement strand
AAGTATATCATTCTTCCACTAGACTGTGATTTAAAAAAATACAGTAATCAAGGAAAAAGGCATATATGTTCCCTTGAAAGTCTAGAGTAATCGCAAATGATCTCGATGAGCAATAAAACACATGAAAAATTATACAGTGGCCTCACAAAGTACTCTAATAAATTTATTGTTATGGAAATAAATTCTGCATTAGGACATGAAGATACTTACACAATGAAGGGTCATAGTGCTAAACAGAAAATGTAAAGCCTAAAATTAGCCAAGGTGCAGAAAGCAATGAATAAGGAAACTAAAAGTTTTTTTTTTTTAATTTTTCAGCTAAACTTGAAAAGAAACAAAATTATTCTCGTGTTTCAGGTTGAAGAGATGTCTCAGCAATTATGAACGCTGGCTGCTCTTGCAGAGGACCTGGGTTTGATTCCTAGCACCCACATGGCAGCTAACAACTGTCTGTAACTCCAGTTCCCGGGAAATTCGACCACCTCCTCTGAACTCTGTGGGCATTGCATGACATGGGTGAACTTACATACATGTAGGCAAAACACTCATACACATAAAATAAAAAATAAATAAATAAAAATTTGTAAAAATATTCTTCCCACGTTTCTGTTACTTCTGTTACATTTATGTAAAGAAGACAGAGGAAGGATGGGAGATAGGAAGGAAGAGGGGAACAGAGGGAGGAAGGATAAATATTATATTTTAAGAAACCAGCAAACAGAGCAATATTGATTGTTTTGTTTCCATTTTTTGAAAATATTTTATTTATTATTTTTATGTGTATGTGTGTATTGCCTGCATGTAGGTAAGTGCACCTGTGTCATGCAATGCCTGCAGAGGACAGAAGAGGCTGTCGGATCCCCTGGAACTGGAGTTATGGACAGTTGTTAGCTGCCATGTGAGTGTTGTAATTCAAACCCAGGTCTTCTGCAAGAACAGCCGGGGTTCTTAACCGCTGAGCCATCTCTCAAGCCCCTGTTTCCATTTTTTATTTGAGGGAATAATATTTGACATATTAAAATATAAAAGAGAAATTAAAATCCAATAATGGGCAAACTTTACTACTAGGTCTTTGTTTTATTTTCTTTGAGTTTTTCAGGCATGGCTCAAATCATACCCATATGACTCTGAGATAGTTGCACAAGAATATTTTATGTCTTTTTATGATAACTTGGATATTATTAAATTGTAAAATAGAAAATTATTTGCATTCATCAGAATCTATGACTTGGTATTTAGCTAGTGATTGTGTATCACCTGTTAGTCTGGGTACTCATCCTGTGCACTGCGGATACTGTGCTTTCTTTCTGGTGTAGAACCCTTCCATCCCTGCTTCGGATTCTCCCAACAGGATGTCTAGAAATCAGGATTAATCTTTGCCTTCACTGATACTTTCTATTTAATACAATTTTGTTGTGGCTGGAATAAGTGCTCCTAGAAAGCTCATGAATGTCACCCAGGCCACCAGTCTGTGGTGCTACTGGGAGGTCACATAACACTTAGAAGATGAGATCAAGTGGAAGGAAGTGGGGTCATTGTGGGTGCCTTCTTGAAGGAGGTGTGGGGACCTGCTGTACCCTGCTGTCCAGTCTATGAGGAGGTATACCGTTTCTCTCATTATGTGTTCCTGCCATGGGTGCTACCTTGCAAGAAGCCCGAAAGTGACAGGGTCAACTCAGCCTGTACTGGGCCCTCCAAAACTGCGAACCACCATTTATCTTTGTAGACAGATATAGCAGCACATACCTAAAAAGTCAGCAACAGAGAAGCTGAAACAAGCCATGTGATGAAATTGTCTTAAAAAACAAAACCAAAAATTTCTCCCAATCTAAGTGATTATCTCAGGGATCGTCACAAGATGGAAATCTTTCTAGTTCGGCTTAAATTTTCATTTAAGTATATAATGTTTTCATCCTTTGGTTATCACGTGGCTATTTTGCCTTGTACTTTAACTGCAAAGTCTGTATCAGGCTCATTTTGCACCCTTAAAGGCACGACCCTGCAGAAAGGTTCATGCACACACTGGTGACTCGATTATTTATTGATGAGGTCAATAATGAAAAAGTAATGTGCATACCAGCTTCATTCAGAGAGTCAAAGTTTCTTCGTAAGTTTTTAGAGGAAACTCAGTTGAAATTGCAATATGTCCTCTGGACCAGCTCATACTTAAAAAATTATTTTTAAAGAGATTCTTAAAATATTAATTCTTAACTAAAAATTATTTTTAAAGAGATTCTTAGAATATTAATGCCAAATGTTTCATGAACACCACTAGTAAGAAACATGGTTATCTTACCTGAAGGTCAAATTCAGTTACCAAATAAAATCCCATCAAAGAAGAGAAATTGATTGTTCTTCTTTCTGTTTATACTACTGATACTATGAAGATTTTATTTCATTAACTCTATAAACTGTAGTTAGTACTTAAAAATACAGAATGAACTATTTACTTAAAATATAGCAGAGATTCAAACAACTTTCAAAATACAAATAGATATTTTATATATTATGGGTTCTTTATTTGATAATCAACCATGAAATTAAAAGGTAAAAATATATTAATTCGATAATTGTTCATTGTGAGATGTCATCAGCAAGTGTGGTCTCCAGCAGAGATTGAGACTTAGAGGTCAAATGCATAGCCTTTAGTCCACTAACACTGTCTCCAGAACCTATAAGACTTGGTGCAGTTCTTAAGTAAGCACTTTAGCCCATTGCTAGTGATAGAAACAATCCTAATAATGTACAGTTAGCAGAGCATAAAAGTTTTAAAGATGTGTCTCTTACAGGAAGCACTAAAGGTTAATTAAGTGATGATCTATTGGACTGGGAGGAGGACGCTTTCCTCTGAAACAATATTAAGTGCTAAATTGTTAGCCTAAGATTCCCAAACAACGCCAGCAAATAATTGAGCCCCCCAAACAACTTCTTGTTGAAATATCCATCCCTGATGAGCAGTTTCTCCAGCCGCTATGGCACTTCACAATGGAATTTATGAGCTCAGGTCAGCACTTCGGAATTATACTAACCAGCAACTGGAGCAGACTGTGGGATAATCAAAGGGCAAAGACCTCAGTGTTATGATTACGCTGAACCTTTAACAGGTACTGGGTCCAAATGAAAGGCTTAAAATGTACATCATCGAGAGAAGACTGATGCTACCAAAGCAATACAATGCAGAGTCAGTGAAGCCCAAGCTTGACACGTGACAATTTACAGGACTCGGAGCTTTCAGAGAGCAAGGATCTAGTCCATTATGTTGCTGAAGCAATATTTCAGTTCCTTGTTTATTGAATTTCTTTTGCGGTATGCTGGTAATGTATTTCTCCCATTCATTTCTTACTTTGCTTGCAATGTGTAACTTTCATTTATGAACTCACTTTATCTGTTTAAGTACTGGTTTTAGGTAGGTTGTTGTGTTTCACTATTTTTTTTTATTCATTTGCTGTATTTCTTATTAGTTTGGGCAAAAATTTTATCACTACTTTTATGAATCTTGTTTTTATTTCATTACTCTGGAGTCTCTATTCTCTGCCTCAGTAGATCACTCCCCGACATCTTCAGAAGGAAGTTCTTATCAATGCAGTCTCCCTGAAGCCTAGTGATAATATTTATTAAATGTTACATTGAGACTGAAATCTCCACAGCAGGTAGCCCAGAATCATTACCAGTCTGAATATTTTCTGTACCAAGATGATAATGATAAACACGAAGTCTCAGTTGGAGGCTCACCACTTATTACTTAATCCACAAACCCCATGCAGGTATATTTTGGTGTCTTTAAATGCCTACCCAAGGGTTGTACAAAAGCTTAAGGCAAAAATACATAAATAGTTTTTAAAAGGTCTTATTATACAACATAAGCTTTTTGCTTTAGGAAGATTGTTATCTTACCTTACTAAGAAAAAGCCCCAAATAATTTGAAAAATTATGTTCACCACTAAGTGCCTCTTCTAAGTATTTTGAAACTCCTTCTCAAATATTTTTCTTATGTTAACAAAGGGCTAACTAACACACTTCAAGTTGCCATTTAATAGAACATTTAGATGAGGGCAACGAAAGAGTTTTGAGAAGAACTGTCTGCAGACATCATAAATCCTCCAAGTGTAGGTGGCTGGTTGTCTCCAAGTCATAAGGAGGCGTGCACACCAGGCACAAAAAGGTGAAGGGCTCAATCATCACTCTGACAAAATGATGGAGAAAATGCAAACCCACAACCATGATGCATTACATTCCTAGCGGCACTTGATAGCTCAGCTGCAACCTAATATACAATCTGATTCTCATAATATCACAGTGACTTGCCAGGATTGTTTTTTGTTTAATAAAACTGAAAGGCAAGTAGGGATTTGTTGTTGTTGAAACAGGGTCTCCCTATAGTCTCTGTTGTCCTGAAATTCGCTATGTAGACCAGGCTGGCCTCAGTCTCACAGAGATCCACCTGCCTCTGCCTCCTGAGTGCTAGGAATAAAGATGTGTACCACCACACCAGGCAAGGGTTTTTAAGACCAAAACAAAGAGAAATGAAACCCAGCAGATGTCCAAGGCAAGCTGTGCAGCCCCAGTCTCACTGACACCAAAGAAGTCTTGAACATACCAACCAATCTGGGAAAAGAGATAATCAACGAAAGGTGGATAGTAAACGTTCTCACAGTTTTATTTCATTCTCAGGTGACTACAACAAGATTTCAAAAATCGCTGTTTAAAAATAATTTTTGTAAACAATTTATGCTGCTCTAGATATGGGTGTCTAAAGATCATCCAGCCACAATAAGATTTCAAAAATCACTATTTAAAAAGAATTTTTGTAAGTGATCTACACTGCTCTAGATATGGGTGTCTAAAGATCATCCAGCCACAGAGAGTCACACTGAGTCCTGAACAATGACTGAACTCTCGGTGCAAACTGGAGGTGACCTGGGCAGAGAACTGATTGCTTATTCATTCTTGTGGAAAATTCATGGAAAAGTACCACAGCGTAGCTGGTACTATACTGAAGTTGTACGCACCATATGGAATAATAAAACACAGTGCTCATCCCCGAGGACTGATAAATTGTTAAGATTTTCTTGGCAACAGAGGAGGGTCAAGCATAACTCTGCCACAGATGAAGTAACACAAGAGTGGGAAGAACAGAGCTCCCTTTGCCTGGGGTGGCCAAAGTTTCACATAAAGAGAAGTACATTTTCGTGGAGGTGTCTTTAAAGAACAAAGTAGGCAAAAAGAAGAAACAATTCTGATTTTCAGATATAACTGCTACAAACATTTTATTGTGTGTATGCAAACTATGGAAGTTTAGTTGTGTGTAATTTAAAGTAGCCAATCATTACAATGGAAAGAATGGGTATTAGTGCCATGGAAAAATGTCCACAAACTATTGGTAAGTGAAGATAGGTGATTATCAAATTGATTATAAATATATGTATAGACATATATAAATTAAGTCACATGCTATGCTAATTTGTATGTACTATTAATTTATTTCTTCTTTTTTACTTGTATTTCAAGGAAGAGAGCTTTACAATGTATTTCAAATTTAATGAATTACTTGACAGTTCTTATATGCTGGTTGGTTAAATATGACAAAAATAAATAAAGTATTATCTAGTTAATTATCTCAATGTTGGTGATAAAATTCAACTATTTACGATAGGAATGCTTTATAAGCTTAACAAGAGTCTGCTACAACAATTTTTGTTTTACAATTATAATTTTATAGAATAAACCTACACTTTATGTCTAGAAAAATCAATAATTCTTTAGGAAGTAAACAGAGTATAATTAAGAATTTAACAGCCAAACCTTTTGTCTTTTTCAGCACACAGATAGAAACTCAAATTTAAGATGACAAGAGAAAGGGAAACAAATAGATTAAACAATATTTATGGTAAAGGGATGCAAATAGTCCTTCACCTTCTTCCCTGTCTTTCTAAACAAGGGTAATAACCACCTTTCTGCTCTGCAGTCTCTCACTCACAGCATGAACAGATTATCAATGGCAAGTTTCCCACAAAGCACCATTTGAAAATCAGGGCATATGGGTTCAGCTATAATTTGAATCAATATTGAATCAAAATATTGGAACCTTACAGTTTTCATTTCTGTACTGTATACTGTATAATAACGTGGTACAAACATTTATTTATATATTATGTCACATTATAGTCAATTCTATGTCTAAATATGCTTTAATAATTATTATCTTTTTGGACATTGTAGCTGTTAGCCAAAGCCATACCATATTGTAAAGCTTCCATTTTGCTTGAACCATAACAATTCTGGTATTGTAGTAATTTGGTTCCTAGAAGTAAAATAACTTGTTCCTCTAGATCCTTACCTTCCTTCCTCAGTAGACTCCAAGTAATGTTCAGCCAGGAAATAGATATACTGATCACCTAATATTTAATTGACCACTCAACTGTTTATCCCTAGCAATAGCCAACTGCAACAAATAAGGAAACTTTTCAACCTCCTTTGTCCCCTCCCTCTTTCTGACCTATAACCACCTGGCTTCTTACTGAACTTTGGGCTCTGATTCTCAGAGACACCACAGGTTTTCCTTCAGCTAAAGGCTTGCACTGTCTTAAGTCCCCTGTTCTTTTGTATATCTTTCTTCATTGCTGACCTTTTATTTGGTGCCCTGTTCAGGGATGAGTGTGTGGCTTCTCCAGTGGGAGTCTTCCTCTGCTCCTTTCTCTCCCATTTCTTCTTGAATGACTCCAACAGGGACCATCTCTCCCTTTCAGTCCTCCTATCCACCACCAGCTGATTCAACTTTGGGTGAGTTTTAAGATTTATTTCTTCCTTTCTGACCATTCACCAGGTGGACCTCTTAGAAACCCTATGCAGATGAAGAGTTTCTCCAAGACCAAATTGTCAGTCTCCCTGCAGAAGAGTAGTAGAGACTCCCTCCCCTCTAGCTCGGTCTCTTACTGAACAGACATTGTTTGGGGGACACCTCTTCTTTTTGGTCTGTTTTCTCTTGGGAAAAAAAAAATCTCCCTTCTCACCTTTCCTCCCAGCCATGGGCCAGCAATCCTCTAATGGACTGTTAGGTTCCAGCCTTTTGAGACCACCCCTTTTTGCCAACATCCCTGTCCAGCAGGAAGATGCTAAAGAAAGACCACCAACTCCCCTTATCATTAACAAAAGGCTGGTAGGTTCCTGACAGGCTCCTAAAATGGTAGGTCTACACTTAGCGCCAGGAAAGTCTCTGCTTATTGGGAGACCAACCAATCCTGAGCTAAACTGCCCAGCCTAAGTCATGAAAAGTTACCAAACCACCTATAAAAGATGTCTGACTTCCCTGCTTGCTGCTGTTTCTCTGTTCCCCGAGAGGCAGCCCAGCAGTCTGCTTGCCCTCAAATAAACAGCTGTCCCCCATGGAGTTGTCCGGTTGGTGGTCTTCAATGCTCCACTTCTATGCACGGCCTACAGCCCCGTTTGGCATGTCTCTTTAGAAATATCTACTGTAACATGGCAGGCCACAGTGCCTTTTGACATTGGCTATACTGGCCAGAGGGTGACATATTTAACTTCCATATTAAAAAGGAGTTTTTGTTTGGTGGTCTCACATTAACTCAATGGAATATGGTCTATGGCTTCCTTCCATCCCTCAAGTCTTTATCTACGTCTGCCTCTGCCCTTTTCTCTGCCCATCCTCCCCACCTTTCAGGCTGTCTTGCAAAACAATCTTCTCTGCCAGTTCCCTCTTAATTTGCTGTGCTCTTTCTCTGCCACAAAAACTGCCTCCCCTGCCAAATGGATGCTGCTTTTCAAAACCTGTCATTGAGGATCTACTTATCTAGAAAAACCTCTTTTCTCTGCTGGCTGAGGTGCCTCTGCTGCCTTGCGGCTCCTTTCTAGGGAGACCCGATTCCTCAGCAAACTCCCTGAAATCTTCAGTTAGGCTCAGTTTCTCTTTTTTTGTTCTCTGACTTATTCTTCTGCCTGAACACATGGTAGCTAATGGCTGCGGTTCTCCTCCAGCCTCACCTCCTTACCATGAAGCACTTGCCAAAGGCCTCCAGTCTGCTCAGACATAAAGGTTTTACACAATCCTTTGCCCCTCAATGGTGAAATGTGCTCAGGGCATTTTAGTGTGCTCTCGTTTTGTTTATGTGCTGTCCTTAAACATAACATGTATGTAAATTGCCTTTATTATGTGTCATAAGACTTGGGACTACTGTTACATTTGTAGAGTGTGCCAAGCATCCCTTTGATCCTAGCACTCAAGAGGTAGAGGTAAGCAGATCTCTTTTTCAATATGTTTAAAATCATTACCATGTTCTGCCTGCATGTATAATGGTTAAATATTTGGAACATAGCATACATGGTTCCTGTGTTTCAAATATGATTTATTTTAAATTTAAAATATAACAAATATTTGTAAATAATAAATAAATGGTTTTAAAATCTTATAAACAAAAGCAAGCCACTAAATTCAAAAGATATAAAAAGTTGTATATAGTTAAGGCAAAGGAAAATGCTTTTACACAAAAAGATTTTTATATGAACATTTAAAAGGATGACTACATGATGTAGGGGTGATTTGCAATATGCACAGAACCTGGTCTAATGACTTTTATTTAGCCCTGCACCAAAACCTATTGTTTATTATGTAAATAAGCTGAATGAGCCATGTGCGCTTGTGACTTGAGCACCTGACCTTAATTCCTCAGGACCCCACTTTGTCTTCCAAGAAAGACATGAAAATGGATGTTTCTTATTTAACATATCAAAGCACTAAAAGCATGAGCTATCTCATTGAAAACAGTGAAAATAACTAAGAAGTCTGCTTGACATTGTGTGTGAGAAATATTTTAGATGTAAGGCTGGACCCCAGCCTCTACTTCCCAAGTTGTTGAAAAGATTGTTTGAATAAAAATGTGAGTGGAGTACAGTTCTGAGAGACATCATAAGAACAGGTGGTTTTCAGAGTTTGGGTCCATTCTTGTCCTTAATACTAAAAGCTAAAAGTCAAGCTGATTCTTTATTCAAGTATAACTATACCGTGGTTTAGTAATGCCACAGTATAAGAGTTATAACTTAATTAGTTATAACCCCTAAGGTCAAAATTAAAAACAAACACCCTAATGACTGATTCTCGGTTTACAAAGTTTTCTTTTTCTTTGCTTTGCACTTTTTTTTCTCTTTTGAGACAGGGTCTCCTTGTAGCCGCCAGGAACTCTATAGAGATCATGTTGGTCTCCATCTCACAGAGATTTGCCTACTGCCTACCCTACCCACTGCCTCTGAAGTGCTGGGATTAAAGCCTTGTGTGCCACTATGCCCAGCTACAAGATTTTCTTAAGAACTTGACCAATGCTTAATAATGTTTACAAAATCACAGTGCTTATTTTAAAAATTGACTTGCAAAAAAATTTTTGTTTTATTCTTTTATTAAATAAAATATTTAAAATCTGTGACTAGATCACTCCAAATACTGTTAATGCATTTTCCCGTTGACCAAATCTTTAGCTTGCTAAACGTTGCCTTAACAGTAATTCTATTACAAAAACTTATCCTACTTAGGGCATTCCTGATAGATTACATAGTGATTCTGGAAGTAATTTTGCTGGACAAATGCTTCAATCTATAAATTTGGCCCATTATACAAAATTTCATCATGCTTATGGTCTTCAGTACTTTAGATTGATTAATAAGTAAACAACCATCACTAATAAACTGTGACTCCTTCTAGCCTATGAGGAAAGTACTGTACTTTATATTTCTTAAATCCTGTTATATTTCCAATATATTTAAATTTTTACTGGCTATTCCTCAGCAATAAAATAATACTGAGTCTGACAAGCCTACAGGTAAAGACAGTATTAGTTATTCAGGTATAAATTCTTGTGCACCCAGACTCCTTGCCTTATTTAAACTATTTTGGGGTCACCTATACTTAAACTTTTCTGTTATAGAGTACCCATATCCTTCATCTGCTGTCTTTGCTTCTTTAATTTTTTTTATAATTTTAATATTAAATATACTACATCTATGCTACATCTATATTAAAGCTCAAGGAGCTATGCTTGTGTTGTTAAAACTTCAACAATAAGTTTAAAGTGTTAACTATTACAGGTCCAAAGCCAAAATGATCCTATAATATCTCAGCCTTTTTATAACGAACCTATTACCTTCCTGGATATGTAACATTTTTATGACCAAAACTCAAAGACTTTTTAAAATATTTAATTAAAATATTAATTTATTATTTTTATCTTATGTGTGAGTATATTGCTTGGATGTACGTAGGTGCACCCCTGCTTTGAAATGCCCACAGAGGTCAGAAGAGGATGTTGGATATCTTGGAACTGGAGTTGTGGATAGCTGGTTTGTAGCCACCATGTGGGTTCTGGTAATCAAACTCGGGCCTTCTATACTGAGCAGTTGCTCCGGCCCCTAAAAGACTTACACAGGAATTAACTTTAAAGAGATCTATAACAACCTTGCTAAAATCTATCTTACTCTGATTCCTTCCTTATGACCATCTCTAAAATACAAAAACTCAAATCTTATACTCTGTCCCCTGGCGCCTATTCTGTCATTCACTCTTCTATTTATCCTCTACCGCCTTAGACCTCCTCAGGCCAGGTCCATCTACAGCTGTGTCTTCCCTCAGCCTCATGTTCCCATTCACTGACCAACTTTACCTACTGTCAGGGTTCCGGTGGCCCCTCCTCTTTACTGACTTTTTATCCTATTCCTGGAGCTCTCATTTCTGTTCCTCCTTCCTTTCACCCTAATAAGCTTCTGAGCTCCCTGTTCACTGCTGACTGTATTGATCTCTGAGTTCACCTATTTCCAAAAGGTAAACAGGCTCACAAAGACATTTTCCTGCTCTCTCTCCCTTTCTGAATCCACATGATTTACCATACAAAGACTGAGTAGAGTCGTCTTGCCCATCCAAGGATTTCTCCCTTGACTGTGTTATTACATTTGTGTAATGTTTTCCGGATGTCTTTACTGCCATGTAAAAAGGTCAATACATTTCTTAGATCAAACTAAGGAGCTAATACTAGATATCCACAGTTAATTCCTTTAGTTTTACAGACAGTTATTTTATACAATGTGTCTACCAAATTCTAAAACAATCAGTTTCCTAAGCCATATGTAACTCAGTCAGGTGGGAGACTCTAGGTACTGCAGTCCCCCTGCCATCTCCAGGCCTGATTTTTCTCTGTTTAAAATAGAATGCTCTCCCTTTCCCACTCCATCCACACTTTTTGTTTGCTAAATGTTCTGAGTCCATCAGTGACCACAATAGTGAAATTCCTGTCCAGTTTATACCACTGGATGCCTCCTCTTTCTTCTCTGAATGGTTAGAAAAAGTAACCATTTGCTATTTTCAATTATACAGGGAAATAAATGCTTTTTATATATGCATTATATTGGTAAATTGTTGTGTGCTGTTTAAGCTCACTGAGAAGCTGACTCTGGAGGGAGGATTTGACTCTCCCACTTCAGACCCAAGTATAATTATCTCAAACTGTCCTGAAACTCCCCTATCCAGGGATAGGTTGGTCCCCTGGCTCTATAACACAAAGGCAAGAGAACAGAATAGCTCAAAGTAAAAGCATTGTGCATTTGAGAACAACTAGAAAGTAAATTATTTCCAAAAGAGGTTACTACTGTTTGTGCTATGATAGAAAATGCCTTTCATGGCTAACGGGGAAGTTTATCCATAGAGAGGACTCTACCTAAAAATCCCCAATCAATACGTCTAGCACCACAGTTTTAACAGGGCTTCCTTAGTGATTTCTGCTCAGTGCTTCTTAATCATCAATTTGATCCTGTTTTGCAGCCTATCTGCTGCTTCTCTGTATCAGCTGCTTGCATCCAAATCATAGTTATGTTAGATCATTCCTTGGACTGTACAAAACAAAATATACAAAATTTTTTGTCTGTTTTATATTTTTATGGGGTTTTCCTGGGAAGTTACAAAGCCTCATATTTTAACAATATGTATATGGGTGATCTTAATTTATCATGTTATTCTGTAGAGGTAGCTTGGATTCAAATTTGTTTTAATGAGATGGTAAATTTGTTAATGTTACTACGTATCAGAGTACTGAGAAAGGAAAGGCAGCTGGGATTGGAGGGGGCACCTTTAATCTCAGCACTCCAGAGACAGGGGCAGTGAGACCTTGGTGAAGTCCAGGACAGCCACAGGTACAGAGTGAGACCCTGTCTCTAGAGAGAGGGGAAACAAAAGTATCCAATAAGTAGGAGAAACAAATGTTAAAAGGATGTGAAGGGGCCTGGAGAGATGGCTCAGCAGTTAAGAACACTGGCTGTTCTTGCAGAAGACCTGAGTTCAAATCCCAGCATGCACACGGCAGCTAACAACTGTCAGTAACTCCAGTTCCAGGGGATCCGACAGCCTCTTCTGTAGTCTGTGGGCATTGCGTGACACGGGTGCACTTACCTACATGCAGGCAATACACACATACACAAAAAATAAAAATAGAATATAAAAAAGGATGTGAAAATAAAGACATTTTTAGTAAAGAAGAATTTCTGTGTGATAAGGCTTTATCCTTAAGAAGGATGATTCTAGAATGGGAAAGAAATTTGGAAAGCCTAAACAAGTCACCAAATCTCTAAGTTATATAAGAATTGTACAAGATGGAACTTAGAGATAATATACATGATATTAAAATTTCTAATATCAAAGTTCAATAAAACCTCTAAGTCAGAAAAATTCTCTTATGCTATTGATCTACTTGGTAACACAAAAATGCAAAGTGTATATCTCATCAAGGTTTATTTAAAAGTGCTTTGTCTTTGTTCAAGCTTTATCTAAATATTACACAGTAGTTAAAAAGTACCAGACTTGTGTAACTGTACTTCTGGGTGTTCAGTAACCATACTTGGTGGCCTACATTAATATAGATGAAGGGATTAAAGGGACAATATTTTGATCCTTTCCTTCCAAAGTCAACTGAGTTATAAGGTACTGTGAGATATCACTGGAAAGGTCCTATAGTGCTAGTGAAAGACCTGTCTTCTTGTTCAGGGAGGCCATAGAGACCCCAGTGAGTGGACTTAAAGGGTACACATAGAACAGTTAACAAAGAGGGACATGCTCACTGTGTTTCCAGGAGAAGCTAAAGTCCAGCAAGGTCCTGATTCAGTCTCAAAAGATAAAACAATTGGTAAATGAAAGGCAAAAGATGTGAGAGGCTCCTTCTAGGCCCAAGTGACCCTCAACTGGCACCAACAGTACAAGGAAAGTGATTAATTTTGGCTACCTGCATAGTCTCAAACACCCACTGGGAAGGTATAACCAAAGTTAAACTAGTTGATAATATAGACAAATAATAGGTTAGGCTTTCAGGCCTCTGTACGAACTACTAATATGCCAGGTAGAATATTCACAGCTACCCCAGCTGTAATCAAAGGACTCTCGTGCTTTTCCTAACCATGAACATACAGTTGTGTGCATATTCCTGATAATTCTGCTCATGTCTCTTTTGCTTTACAAGGTCCACAAAAATTAAACTAAGACCTCACTGAATACCACCATCTCAGTGTTGAACAACTTTGAAACTGTATCTTTGGATCTTTATTTTGTTTTAACCATGACAATTACAGTAACTGTGGTAATTTAGTTCTTAAAGTAACCTGTTACTCCAGATTCTTCAGTTCCCACACCATGGAACCCAAATATCACCTAACATTCCTTGACTGACTACTTAATGGTTGTAATGGTTGTTACTAGCAATGGCGTGCTGCTTGCCAAAATAGGAAACTTTTCTATCTTTTTCCCTGTTCCACTCTTCTCCCTAACTAGCTCAGCCTGTAAGTGGGTGACAGGCTCTGACTTTTACAGAGACTGACCCCCTGTAGGTTTTTCCCCAAATAAAGTCACTCATTCTCTTGTCTGTCCTTGCGTCCCACTGACCTTTCAGTAAATATTTCTAATTTTTCACTAATTTTACTAATCTTGTTTGATCATCTTATAATATACTACTGTGTACTCACTGCTCTAGCTCCTTTCTGTAGCTGTGACAAATGCCCCTGAATAAAGAAACTTTGGGAGAGAAAGCGTTTATCTGGCTTACAGTTCCAGGTCACAATCCATAATTTAGGGAATCAGGGCAGGAACTCAAGGCAGAAACTTGAAGCAGGCCTGTTTGCTACTCCACACGGGATTACCTCCAACTAAAGAATTCATTTCACAGCCAAAGCTATGGAGTATGCCACTCAAGTGCTGACCGCAGGTTTATGGTGCCACCCACAGTGGGCTAGGCCCTCTTACGTCAGTCAATTAACAACCAAGGCAATCCTATACAGACAAGCCCACGGATCAGTCTAATCTAGGCAAGTCCTCAACTGAGGTTATTTTCCCAGATAATTCTATGTTGTATCAATTGGGCAGTTAAAGCTAACCAAGACATCCATTTTCTCATGATGAACTTTTATAATTCCTACAATGGAGAATTTGGGAATAAAAGATAGCTGCACTTTAAAGAAGCTTCATTTATATTGCCCAAACATTTTGTTCAAAGTTATATAAATTTATAGTGACTTTTTCCATGACCTTTTAAACCATGCCTTGCTAATCTGTGTGTGTGTGTGTGTGTGTGTGTGTGTGTGTATGGTGGGCATGTATGTGTGCTTGTGTTTACATGTCTTTGGCCACATGTTTGTGTGGGTGCATGTGCATGCCTGTGGAGGCCAGAGGTTGATGTTAATGTCTTCCTCAACCTCCCTCTGCTTTGTTTATGGAGGCAGGGTATCTTCTGAATACAGAGCTCACTGATTCAGCCAGTCTTGCTAGCAGATTGTCCCAGGGATCCCCTATCTCTGCCTCCAGAGCTCTGGGCTTATAGGTGAGCTACCATGCCCACCTAGCCATTGGGTGATTTCTGAGGGTAAGAACCCTAGTTCTCATCTTCTGAGCCATCTCCCAAGCCCCGGTCTTGCTGGGGTTTTGTTTGTTTGGTTGTTTGTTTAATTATCTACCAACATTTGAGTAAAATGTGGCATTAGGTTTTGCTTTCAACAGAATTTTGTTTGTAGCGAGGCTTCATATTACTCCTTATTTTGAGTAATT
Organism: Nannospalax galili; assembly: GCF_000622305.1. NCBI lineage: Eukaryota > Metazoa > Chordata > Mammalia > Rodentia > Spalacidae > Nannospalax > Nannospalax galili. The sequence goes on along the minus strand of NW_008343660.1, from coordinate 1,811,739 downwards.
TGCATTTATATGTGATTTGCCTGGACTGCTAGATTAAATTACTGCTTCCTCATGCTCAGTTCTTCTCCTTGCAGTTATTTTTCTGGTTTGACCAGTATAGAGTGATGATTAAAGTCAGGTGTATGTGTTGTCATCTTGACTGAGTTAACTGTCAGTTCATGAAGCATTGTTTCTATGTGTGCCTATGCAGGCATTTTAGAAGGGATTAGCATTTGAAATCAGGACACTAAGTAAGACATATCTGTTAGGGTTTAGATCCACAGCAGCCCTGCCCATCCCCAACAGGGCCTCACCAGTTCCTCAAGCCCCTGAGATAAGCACCCTGGTCTTTGAAGTAAAAAGCAGACTTTTCTGCACCCTTTGGCCAGCACAGCTGGTTTTCCCTTTGATCTCAAAAGGGGCCGGGTTTTAACAGTCCTGCTCTCCCAGTTCAACCCCCCACCTAATCTTTAAAAATTATATCTTCCTGCCTTCTGCACCCTCCCGAACCGCCCCCCCATAAAAGACCCAAGCTCACCACCTGTGAGCTGGCATTTTTCCCTACCCCGGAAGGGAATTTGTCCCCTGCGAAGCTTCCTTTGCTAATAAACTGCTTTCTCCCAATCAACCTGATTCATCCATCGCCTTCTTCATCTCTCAGTATCCTCCTTCATCAGTGCATTAGCCAATCTGTTGAGAGTCTGGGTAGAACAGAAAGGCAGAATTTGTGATCTCTGACTTGGACCTTCTCTTACCCCTAAACTCTGGAGCTCCAAGTCCTTAGGCCTTCAGTGGACTTGAACTGAATTTATTAGTTTGTATAAAATCCCATGCTATGCTGTGCAAACATATCTTAATACTTCATAATCATGTCAAAAAATTCTTATAACAGCTTTGTTCTTCTGAATCTCTCCTCATTCTGTTTGTTGTTTCTGTCGGCAGCTCTGACCCATGCAGCACCTGTTCATTGAGCTTCTATGGCCATGCAGAGTCTCCCTCCAATAAAATTGGAAGGGAAGTGGCATGTCTTTTAGTTGAAATTTTAGGAATCAGTTCTTCATTTGTATCCCCATGAGATTTGTCCACCACAAGACTGATTATTGCTAGAAAGAAGACACTCCTCCCCAAAAGAGCCCTGGCTCTCCCACAGAGAACATGAGGCAGGAGTAAGAGATATAATTTTAATTGTAATTGATGAGAGAATATGTCACCTTAGCATCATCAGGGCTATCAAGAATCTTTTTAATACTTTTATAAAAATAACCTACAGTAACAATATATGTGGTGTTTGTTTCAGGGTCAAGAGTGATTGAAAGTTAGGTGGTTATCTGTGGTGGGTGGGTAGTTATTCTTGTCGTGTGATGGTGAAACATTCAGGAATGCCATGAATGGCCACCCAATAGCATGCCACCTGGTGAAGAACATGGCGGTGGCAGATCACTCCCAAGGTGGCATGGTTACTTGTAACTGGCACCCTCCCTGGTTACCCTCCTGTGGGGCCAGGGGATAAGCAGGCGTGAAGTCTACGACACAGACTCTGGGACACTTACTGTGTGGTGTGCAAGCAAGCTCGTTTATCGTGTACAGAGGACTCTGCTTTATATCCCCCGACCTCCACCCATAGGTCCGTTTGGCTGAGTTGTCTCTTCATTGGTGCCGCTGTTGCGTCATCTATCTCTAGTCCAGCCAGCAGATATCCGGTTAGCAGTTTGAGGAAGTGCTTTGTGGCATGGATTTGCACCTAAGCAGAGGCCCCTTAACGTCGGGCCCTGATCTGGTATCTGTGCCTCCTCCTACAGTTACTGTTTTCTTACTGCCTTGAAAAAGAGAAGACTTTTAAAATTCATTTACTTGACATAAGAGAATAGAGTCCAGAAATACCAGAATTGCAGGATTGGAAGACTCAACCAATTCTCACCTTTAATGATGGCAAAATAAAACTGAGAAATCCTTTGAGTGAGAAAGCAGTGATTAAAATCAGAATCATAGCAAAGATTAAATCAAGACACTTGAAACAAGTTGATTGTCAGCACCTGATAATTTGGGTAAAAGAAACTAACGATGTGCCTTCCAGGACTCTTCCCTAACAAACACATAATTAAATGTAGGCATCCAGGCCCGGGGAATATTGTGAGTCCTGGTGGCACATGGAGCCAACTGAGGATAAATGAAGAAAATGCTGACTTCATTTTCGCATTCAGCTGTTAAATTTGCCAAAACTCTGACCTCAAGCAGACTAATTCCTGGGAACATTAAGCAATACTATAATATACGGAAAGTTGAGAAGGTTGAAGGCAGGCTATTTTTGTATCTCTAGTGTCCTTTTCAGGAGTTTAGGGGGATAACTGAACAGCAAAAGCCACCCAGAAAGGAGTCAGTGACTACACAGAAGAGAGGAGTTACACATGCAGTATTCATCTCCACAAGCACAGAAAAGCACAGCCTACATCCCGAGGGATTGCAGCTTTGGTGTGCATCGGGAAATGTTTCCTGTCCCTTCCTCTCATTTTTCAATGGGAATTGTACTTTGGCATGATCTCAGTCCCCACTCCCACTGTGTGTGCATGTGGATGTAGGGTAGTAATTTGCCTTTAGTTTATGTGTTCCTCACTCAAGAAGTGCCTTATTGAAATTCGCTACAGGAACGATGGAAAGCAACTTTCCTGAAAAACCTGAAGTTTAAGCTGTGTTGTATTTGAATAGTTAATGTGTTGTCTCCCTTGGGACGAGGGAGTAAGTTATATTGCTGGTCACTTAAATTTTATACCCTTCAATATGCACCCCTCCCCAGTGGCAGATTATAAACATTTTGAAGTTCTGAGATGGCCACACGACTTTTTTGACCAATGAAATATAAGCAAAATAACTTTTGCCTTTAATAGTGAGAATTTCTCTTTTCCTTCTGCTACAATAAGATTCCAGAGAGAACATGTTCCTACATCTGTCAAGAAAGATTATTGGAGGAGGGCTGCAGTTATCTCAAAATAAACAAACAAGAGTGAGAAAAAAAATTCTTGGTCATTGTAAAAGTCAATCAGATTGTGTCATGGTAATGTCACCTAGCCTGATTAATAGATGTATATATAGATATATTTTTTATTTCTGGTTCAAAAAAGTCTTTTCAAAGCCACTATAGGAACACTATGGCATTTCTTTTTCTTTCTTTTTTTTGTAGAGAAAAATGACCATTTATTACACATCCTGCATTAGGCAGGGTTCTCTAGAGAAACAGAATTGATAAAATGAATTTATTACAAATGGATTTATTAGATTAGCTTACAGGATAGAGTTTGAGTAGTCCAACAATGGCTGCATCACTCTGGAGAGGCTGAAAATCTGGGAGTTGCTCAGTCCATGAGACTGGATGTCTCAGCAGTCCCAATTTGACACTGAAGGCCTAGAGCATTCCTGGAGGTCTGCTCATCTTCCATCTCTGTTGGAATCCAAAGAACTTGCTTCTATTATAGGTAGCAAGATGAACTCCCTAGTGAGAGAGAAGGTAAGCTGGCAAAAAGCAAACTGTGGCCTTTTAGAAGGTAATGCCCACATTTAGGGTGAATCTTCCAGCTTCTAATGATATAAACAAGAAAGTTGCTTTAATTTCATTTAATTCCAGATTCAGTCACGTTGACAACTGAGATTAGCCATCACATATCCTAAATTACGTTGAACCATAACTCTCCCTTTAAAGTTTCATGCAAACTCTTTTCATACAATGGTTTTTTAAAGTAAGACTGATGCTTACATCTACAAAGGATATTTTGAGGTGCTGGGGACATGGCTTAGTCAGTAAGTGCTTACCATGAGGACCTGAGTTTGATACCTAGCATTCATATAAAAAGTCCCATGTAAAAAGTCAGTGATGATGGTGCCTATCTGTAATCCCAGTGCTAGGGTTAGAGACAGGTGGATCACTGGAGCTTGACGGCCAGTCAGCATAGCCAACTAATGATCTCCAGGCACAGTGAGAGACCTTGTTTCAAGAACATAAGGTATAGGACATATGAGGAAGACATAAGACATCAACTTCTGACCTTCATACACATACCACATACCAAAATATTTTGAGTTCTAACTATCAAGGACATTAAAGAAGGGAAAACTTTTAACACAGAAGGCCACAGTGAAAGCCAGCTACACTTCTTCCATAGCTAAAACTTTATACACAATTGATACATCCATCCATTAGCCATTCTAGAGTAGCCATTTACTATATTTAATTTTTAACTTTTGTTTTTATTGAAATTTTCTGTATGTAATACAGAACATCCAATAAATCTTAATCATCTTTATGCCCCCTTCCCCACCGGCACCCTCCCATACCTCCCCACTGGAATTCATACATTCTGTCATTGTGTTAAGGCCTATTGTGTCAAGTTAGTGTCCCCACACGTTCCTCAGCGCGGCTTCGTCCACTGAGGTCTAGTCAGCCTACCCACAGTCCATCTCTTTAGGAAGGTCAGCTCTTCCTCGTCTAGCAGTAATCAGTTGCCAATATTTCTTCATGTAAGATTGGAATCTGGTGTTAATTTCTCCAGTTCTATGCTGGGCTTTTGTCAGCTTGAATTTGCATGGGATTTGTGTATGCTGACACCATTGCTATAGATTCATATGAGCAGGGTTCCAGGAGCTCGAAGGACTAGATTTCCAAATGGCAATGCACCCCTCCCCCGCTCTTACACCCTCTCTTCCCCTCTTCCACAATGCTCCCTGAGGCCTGGGTGGGTGACGTTTAATATAGGACTCCTGGCGGAGAATTTAATCTCTATGCTTTGATTGCTTGTGACCATTTGTCTTCCTGGTCCTCTGTTGAATAAGGGAGCTTCATTATGAAAAATTGAGAGAATCATTAGTGACCTCTTTACCTGTTCTATGTTCTGTGAGCCTTTGGTATACAGGTTGCATTTTAGATGTTTCACTTAGACCTTGGCAATTCGTAGACAAGGTATGTGCTTGACCGGTTGTGGTATATGATAATAGCCTCCATATGGTGCAAAAAAAAAAAAAAAAAAACTTCTTTGATGAGTGATGACTGGGATATTTGTCATTAATATAAGGATATATATATTTTGCACATAGTAAGAAATTACATTAGCCTAGGGATGTGACAGTCTTGGGGTTTTCTCTAAGATCTACGACCTCTCTAGCCATGTGTGTTTGATTATGTTTAAAGTACCATACATCCTCTCATTGAGTGGGATTTTAGTCCAATTAGGTAGCTGTTGATTGTCCCCAAGATAAAAGTGCCACTACTGCACCAATATCTTATGCAGTGCTGGCACTGATGTGGTTAGTTGGTCTGAAAGCTGGAGTTGGACCATTGTTTGATGTTTTCCTTCGGCACCTTCATGGTGATTTCCAAATCAGTGAGAGCTAGCCTTCAGGGGAAGTAGCTTCCAGGTCAGTTCCAGCTCCATTGCTCCAAATCCCAGGTCCTAAGTATGTTCTTTCTTCAGCAATAAGGCCTTAACTTCAAGTTCTGTGAGGCAGTCAAGGACTGTGGGCATAGCCTGTGTAATTTGGGGGGTCATTTGGATCACCCCAGTCAACAATTCAAAGGAAGGTTTTTCCTGTCTGGCACTTTCTTGTTATGTAACCTTTAGCTAAACACTTGGGTTCATGCAGAGATAGGGCATGTGTAATTTGTCATTAAGTTGTTAGACTAACATGGTTCCCTCTGTTTTTTTTTTTTTTTTAAGTAGCTAGGCATTATTTAGCTCTCCTCTCTCTCTCCCCAACTAACCTTTCCACCATGGCTTCCCCATTTAAAGTGTCCCCATTTCCCCATCTCTCCCTGGATAATAGCAGTCTCCTATGGTCCCACAAGTCTTGAGCTCTTTCTTTCCGTTTATCCCCAAGATTCCTTGTGTAACCCTCCCTACCCCCTCCCATTTAAAGACCCCCATTGTATCCATTTCTCCCTTAGTAACACTTGCCTTCTACTGTTCTTCTCTCTCAGGTTCATATATCCAGATAGGTACATACACACATATAAGAATTTGGTGCTAGGACACATATAAGGAAAAACATACCTCATTTGTTTTTCTGAATCTGTGTTTCTTCACTTAGTGTAACAGTTTCTAGTTCTATCCATTTATCTGCAAATTTCATGACTTTGCTTTTCTTTGTTGCTGAGTAGAATTCCATTTTGTAAATGTACCACATTTTCATTACCACTCATCAGTTGAGGCACACTTAGGATTCTTCCATCTCTTAGCCATTGTGAAAAGAGCAACAACTAACATGGATGTACAAGTGTATGTCCAATAGGATGAGTCCTTTGGGTATATGCCAAGAAGTGGCATAACTGGGTAAAATGGTAGGTTCATTTTTAGTTTTTTAAGAGCTCTCCATACTGCTTTCCATAGGGGTTGCACGAGTTTGCAATCCTACCAGCAGCGGATGAGCGTTCCCCTTTCTCCACATCCTCTCCAGCATTTGGTATCATCTGTTCTCTTGATCTTAGCCAGTCTGACTGGGGTAAGATGAACTCTTAAAGTGGTTGTAATTTTCATTTTCTTAATTATTATTGATGTTGAACAAATTTTAAGTGTTACTTTGCTGTGTTTACTTCTTTTAAGAATTCTCTGTTCAAATTCTTAGCCCATCTTTTAATTGGGTCATTTGGTTTCTCGATTCTTTGTTTTTTGTGTTCTTTATATATTCTGGATGTTAAACCTCTGTCAGATGTGTCACTGGTGAGCATTTTCTCCTACTCTGTGGGTTTTCTCTTCACTTCCTTGGTTATTCTTTTGCAATATAGAAACTTTTTAGTTTAATGAGGTCCCACTTGTTGATTATTGACCTTAATTCCTGAGCAATTGATGTCTGATTTAGAAAGTCCTTTCCTACACATATATCTTATAAGTTACTCCCAATGTTTTCTTCTAACAATTTCAGTGTCAGGTTTCACATTGAAGTCTGTGATCCATTTGGAGTTGACTTTTGTGCAAGGTGAAAGATGAGGATCTAGTTTCATTCTTCTACAAGTGGAGATCCAGTTTTGCCAGCACCATTTGCTGAACATGCTGTTTTTCCTCTACTGAATGTTCTTGGCTCCTTTATCAAATATCAGGTGGCTGAAATCACATGCACTCATGTTTGGGTCTTCAATTATGTTCCATTGATCTGTGGGTCTATTTTTGTGCCAGTATGCTGTTTTTATGAATATAGGTTTGTAGTATAGTTTGAAATCTGGCATAGTACACTCCCCCAGCATTGCTCTTTGTACTGTTTTACTTTGGCTATTTGGGATCTTTTGTACTTCCATATAAATCTTAAGATGGGTTTTTTTCTAATTCTGTGAAAAATGTTGTGGGGATTTTGACTGGGATTGCATCAAATCTATAAATGCCTTTTGGTAGGATTGCCATTTTCACAATATTAATTCTTCCAAACCATGAGTATCGGAGGTCCTTCCATCTTCTGATGTCTTCCTCAATCCCTTTCTTTAAAGATTTAAATTTTTCATTGTAGAGATCTTTAATGTCTTTGGTAAGTTTTATTCCAAGATATTTTTTTTGAGGCTGTTTGAATGGGAGGGTTTCCATGTACTCTTTATCCAGTTGCTTGTTGACTACTGAATACCTTGGTCCAGGCTCTTCTGGCTTTCATAATTTGCACTGAAAAGGCAGCTGTAATTCTGATACTTTTTTTTCCTTTATATGTCACTTGTTTTTCTTTTGCATCTTTCAGCATTCTGTTTGTCCTGTACATTTAGTGATTTTACTGTGACATGTTGTGGGGAGTTTCTTAGCTGGTCTTTCTATTTGATGTTCTATGTGCTTCTTGTATTTGTATGGGTACAAATATGGTCTTTATTTAATTTTGGGAAACTTTCTTCTGGCAGTCCTGCTGAAGATCTGGTCCATACCATTATCCTGAGATTCTTTTCAATCCTCTGTGCCTATGATGTATAAATTTATTCTATTCACAGTGCTGCACATTTCCTACATATTCCATTCCTGTGTTTTCTTAAATTTTTCATAGGCTTTGCTTGAATGGTCCAATTAGTCAACTTTATCATCCAGGCTTGATAGTCTGTTTTCCATTTCATTCATCCTGTTGGTGAGGCTTTCTCCTGTCATTTCTAATTGGCTTATTGAGTGTTTCACTTCCTTCTTCATTTCATCCTGAATTTTCTTCAATATTTCTAGCTCTTTTATGGAGTCAGTCAGAAGTTTATCCCTTTTTCTTTTAATTTTTTGATTGTTTGTTGCTTAAATTGTTGAATTCTTTGATGATGTTTATGATTGTTCTTTTATATTCTGTGTCCTGGGTTATCTTTAGGGGGTTCTTGCTTTAGAACTCCTCTGTAGGACTATTGGTGTCTGGTGGGGACATATTATTTGGGCTTTTCACATTATTTTTTCATTGTGATTTTGGCATGTGGATTTCTTTTGTTGTTTCAGATTCTGGTATGAGACTCAAGCTTTCCTTTGTTGTGTTTAAGTCTGTTTCTGTTTGTATGCTTGGTGCGCCTTTGTTGTTTCTTTTATTGGGCATGAAAAGCTTGTTGGTCTAGGCTTCAGGTTCTCTCTTTTGATTTTATATTGCAGAGACCAAATGGCTCTAGTCCAGCTACTCAGGAGTTCCCGAGGCCCAAGTCGGGTAAGAATCAGATGCTCTCAGGCTTCCTCTAAGGTCTGGGCCTCTCTAGTCAGCAGACAGAGCACAGTTTGGGAAGTTTGCTAGGTGGAGGCTGGATTCAGGTGATCTCACACAGTCTGCAAAGTGCTGGGCCCCTACTAAAGGGCAGGGAAGCCTAACCTTGCAGCAGTGGGAGGAGCTGTGGATAATCTCAGTGCAGGGAGATGGACTTGGCATGATTTGGAAAGCTCACTGACTTGCAGAGTTAGAAGGATAGTCCAGAGATCTGGGGTGCTAAGAACAAAAGTGGACCTGTTCCCAAGGCTAGAAGGAGACAGGATGTGGGGTTGGGGAGATTGGATTTGCTCAGGTTGTCCACTCTGGCATTTCTTAAAGACCAGATGTTTACGCTCAGTGTTGTTTCTGGATGATTACCAGGTCATGTGCCATTTTATATTACATGTATATAAAAATATAGAATGATTTTCCTTAACAAAATAACAAAGACTGGTTCCATTTTTTCACTCCATTTTTTAGGCTACATAGATGGTTTATTTTCATCTAGTTTAATGTCCTCCTTTTTTATTCCAAGTGTCTGGGAGAAGGCAAAAGAAGAGAGGACGGGGAAAGGAGTGGAAAGGAAAGCAAGGATAGAGAGGTGTACACATGTCTCCTGAATTTTGTATTGTTTTTATATATACATATAAATCTTGGGCCAGGCGTGGTGGCACATGCCTTTAATCCCAGCACTTGGGAGGCAGAGGCAGGCGGATCTCTGTGAGTTCAAGGCCAGCCTGGTCTACATAGTGAGTTCCAGGACAGCTAGGGCTGCAGGGAGACCCTGTCTCAAAAAAGAACAACAACAACAACAAAATATCTTTAATTCTTCAGGAAAAGTAAGGTGAAGAAATAGCTACAAAGCTAGCTTGTTTATTCCTCTGCTAAATACTCATGGACTATTCTTTTTCTCCCCTGACTGATTTGAACTGCTACATCATCGGGTGCTGCATTTCCACTTAATTTACTATTTGTTTCCATTTATCTGTTCTATAAGTAGACAAGATTGAAATGAACCTAAAAGCATGTGCTCTTTCGTATCCTATATACCTACATTCACATTGTGCCTATCATTACTCTAGTTCTTCCAAATTATACGGTCAGTCTCACCCATTTATTTTATAAATTAACCTATTATTTTTTTGTCGCATTTCCTCCCAAATTCATCAAGAGAATGATTTTTCACACAATTTATAAGTTAATTGGGAGAGTTGATATCTTTAAATATTGAGATTTCCTGTCAAGAATGATGGATGTCATTTCAGTAACTTGTCATTTATTTTCTCAATATAGTTATCTATTTTTATGCCTATGGAACGTCTAAAACTGCTATTATAATTGGAATAATTTTGTCCATTTTACTGTATAAAATATTTATATTTTTACATCAAACTTGCTAAGATTTTCTGTTTTCCAGAATTTTTCAACTGGATCCTAGTTCATTTAGAAAAGTGTGCAATTTATAAACAGTAATACCTTGCAATCATTTCTGAAACTGCTGTATTATTTTCCTTCTTTAATTATATGGCTTTAATTTCCAGAATAATGTTGAATTATAGAGTGAACTCTTTTTCTGTGTATGACATTAATGATAACGCTTTTGTATTTCAGTATTATAAATAACAAGGTCTGGTTTTTTTTATTGAAATTTTTTGTATTAAGTACTTATGCAGAAATATTAGATTCTGACATTTCAACCAAAATTGATATTAAAAATTTTGTCGTTCTGAATGATTACAATACTATATTACCAAACAATAAGGTTACTTTGATTTCAGGATATTTTCTAATATATTTGAATTTCATGAATAAGCTTATGTGTTTATTACATGGTAACTGCTTAGCACCTGCATGTCTTCAGTTTCTTTGTTTATTCAGGATATTGTCGTTTTTGTTAGAATATGTGCTCTGTGAGAGCTAGGACCCACCACTGTTTCTCTAGAGCAATTCTAGGATAGTTCAGACATTTGAAATTATTATTAATTACTGAAGTGGATAAAGGATTTTATGAGATTAATGTATTTTTTCAAATTATGTTATTCCCCTAAAGAGACTTAAAAATCAGCTCCAAACCTGGGAGATGGCACAGTGGGTGAAGCACCTGGGTGCAAGCCTATGGCCTGAGTGCCATCCCCCAAACCCCGGTAAAGGTGCACAGTGAGCCCCGACTCCACAGTGTTGTTTGCTGATGCCCACATGTGCTCCGTGTGGCATTCACACACTTTCTCACATACACATCAGGCACACACACACACACACACACACACACACACACTATTGCTCTGCTATTACTGCTACTACTACTCAACAAAGAAGCAGCCCCAAATATAGCGTGTTGATTTCTATGTGACATACATGATTCTATTCCCTCATTCTCTGCCTGGAAAATGAAGCATAATGTTTTTTAAAGTCCTGCTTTTTCCTTTTAAACTTTGTTTTGTTTTACTTTATATAAGTATGTGTGTGGCATTTGTTTCTGTGCATTCAGATGTGTGGGTGGGGGTGTATAGAGGCCTAAAGTTGATAAAAGTGTATGGTTTTTAATGGTTCTCTGCTTTATTTATTAAGTTAGGGTCTATTGCTGAACCTGGAGCTCTCCATTCGAGTTAATCCAGTTAGCCAGCTTGCCCATGGAGCTCTAGAATACCAGGATTACAGGCAGCTGCCATGCCTGCCTGGATATTACATGGGTTTTGGGGATCTGAACTTCAGTTCTCCCAATTAGATGGCAAGTCTTTAACTACTGAACCATCTCCCTATCCCTCATTCTACCATTCTTTACTTTTAAAACTATTTTATTTATTATTTTTTATTTTATGTGTATGAGTGTATTGCCTGCATGTATGTGAGTGCACCGTGTCATGCAATGCCGTGGAGGTCAGAAGAGGGCTTCAGATTCCCCTGGAACTGGAGTTAAGGATGGTTCGGAGTGGCCTTGTGGATGCTGGGAATCGAACCCAGGTCCTCTGCAAGAGCAGTCAGTGCTCTTAACCTCTGAGCCATCTCTCCAGCCCTGCTCTACCATTCTTTAAAACAAAGACAGAATATCTGTGACACCAGCTTTAGAAGAGAAAACCAAAGCAATGTAACAAGACAGAACAGATCACCTGGCTCCTCACAGGGCTTTCAAAATCACAAAGAAAAGCCTTGGTAGATGGGGGCTGAGTGGTAATGCCACATGAGATGAGGGCATGCCAACTCAGGGAGAGAGGAGACAGACATGGATCCCCCAGCACCTGGTTTGGACAAGGCAAGTGGCAAAGGCACTGCTTCTCTTTAGAGGAGTGCGGCTCCCCCATACCTGCAGCCTGGGATATGCTTTCCAAATTTATGATACTTTGTGACCTAGTTACAACAGCTGCTAATGTTTTAAACTAACCCAGGTCCACTATGAACTCATGGGGCTTAAACTCATCAGTGCTCAGAAGGGTTCTTTCAAACCTCAAGACCCACTAGCTGCCAGGAAGAAAGCAAATCAACATCAAAATAAAACTCTGTAGACCATGAGCTCAGATGACACAAGAAACAAATTGTAGGATACACTCAGAAGATGCCACAAATAACCAGCATGACAGAAATCCCTGAAAGAGATTAGAGAACAATTACAATTGAAATAAATATAAAAGCATTGAAACTACAACAAAAATAGAATATAATGACCAAATTAAAACTAGATTTGTAAAATAGCCACGTGCAGCTTCTATAAGTGAAAAAGATATATGTTGATTCTGAAATCCCAGTGAATTGGTTAAATATCAAATAACCACCTCTGAGAAAAGAGTAGTAGGACATAGACACAGAAGAAGGGTCTCTGAGGGGCAGTCCAAGTCTCCAAATGGGTGCAGGAACGTTTGCTTGCACAGAAAGGCATTGGTCTGACTTACACAGGAAGCACCTTGCTGCATTCAGCCTTCAAGATGTGGGGCTCTGAGAGCATCTTGTGTTAATTATCACAGCCAATCGAACACAGTTTGTGTGTTGTGGTATATCACAGGTTTTATGCTAATGTAATTCCCTCCCTTCATAATAACCAGCTGTAAAACTCCAGATGTTTGCTAAATTTTTTTCATATCCTTGAAATTCAGAATATATGTAACACTTTTTCATTAATTCTACCCTAAACTCAATGAACAACCTCCACATGAAGATTTAGGTTATAAGAGACAGAATAAAGGCTCCCCAAAGATGTCAACTACTAATTCTGCCAAACATTGGATTTGTTTCCTCTTCTGGCAAAATGGACTCTGAAGACGGGATTAAAATGTGGACTTTGAGATGGAAAAAGGACAGGTCACTCATGTAGGACCATTCTAATCACAAGAGGTCTTAAAATTAGCCAGAGAAGCGATGTCAGCAACGTGTAAAGTTGGCTTTGACACTGATAGAAGGGCCTATTGGACAAGGAATCTGAGTGCCTTCCAGAAAACATTTGCCCAGAAGCTGAGAAGCACAGCCTTGCAGCACCTTGATTTGTAGCCCTGTGAGACCCTGTGTTGGACGTGAAACCTATTGAGCTGCAATGCACAGTGTGGCTTTAAGTCACTAATCTTGTTGCAATTTAGCAGTAGTAAAGAAAACATTTACAGAGGGTTTATCATTTTAGAAATGTTACTATATTATTTCTTATAATATGAGTTCTCCTGCAGCCTTCTGAAACTCAAATCCCATCTATTGACTCTTGTCACTGCCTGCACTGTTCATATTCCTCTCATTAGACCCCATCATCTTTGATTCTTCATGTGAGTTCCACTCTTCTTAAGTTCTAATTTAGTTTTAGTGATGTTCAAAATGTCCCTTCTTTCTGAGCTGTCGTGCGGATGGCGGAAGGCTGTCCTATCACTGGCAACAATAGAATTTTCTTAATTCAGCAATTATTGTTTTAGATTTCGCCAATTGTATCACTATATTAAGATCTTCTATTGTCTGTGAGCATTTTCTCGAGTCTCATTTAGAATCTCCACAAGCTCTAAAAAATTATCTCCAATTTCCTGTAATAATTGTGATTCACTAGAGACCATATGTTCTGAATGTTCAAATGGTTTTTCCTATTTAGACTAAGTATTTTGATGTCTCTGAATTTTTCTGTGCTTGCTCATCTTTGTGATAGTAGACATAATTACAACTTTGGGCATCTAAAATAAAATTTTAAATTAGAAGAAATTAGTTAAGATACATTGAGAATTTTCTTTCCCTAGGGAGTATTCTGATTTTCCTGGTGAGTTAGTAAGGAACTGTAAGCAGCAAGGAGTGTCAGTAGGGCTATGTGGTTTTACCTTTGTTTAAGACCAAGCTCTTCTTTTTGTCTGTGTTGGTAAAGTGGAACCCACTGAACACAGCTTCCTCCTTCCAAGGCAAGGCAGGACCTAGCTTGAGTGTTGCTCAGTCCCCAGTGACTAAGGTCAATATGCACCACGTTGCTATGCATAAGTGAAACTGGCTGTTGTGTTAGTAAGGTGTTCCATTGCTCTGAAATGCCGAGAAGGACAGTTTAAAGGAGGAAAGGCTCATTTTGTCTGGCTGTTTCAAAGATTTTAGTCCTTTCTTTCAAGTCGTGGTGTGGTATATATAACAGTGGAAGGCTGTGCTGGAGCAAGTTGCTCACCTCATAGCATACAGCAAAGCAAGGGAGTGAGAAGAGAGGGACAAGAAGGGACCAATGGCAACGTGTTACATCCTGCGACACAACCTGCTTCCTTCAGTTAGGCTCTGCCTACCCAAATGACACCACCACCTGGGGGCCAGGCACTCAACAAAGCCCATAAGGCACATTTTATATTCAAACCATAACAGCTATAACTACTGGGATTTTCATCTGTGACCTGGAGAGTGGATAATCCAAGTGTGTAGTTTTTGCTGTGAGGGGCAGGAGCATGTAGTGCATCATTCTGGCAGTCCTGGCACTAGGGAGACTGAAGCAGGAGTATTGCGATGAGTTTAAGGCAAGCTTGGGTTACATGGTGAGTTCCAGGCCAGTCTGCCCTGCAGAGTGAGAGACAAACAGAGACAGCAAACCCTATGAATTTTCATTTTAAAGAATATTTATTTTTCATAATCAAATTATATTATCACAGACCGGTCTTTTCAAATGGAAGATTAATAACATTTAATGAAAATGTGGGAATGCATTTACATATATTCTTCCATTCTTCTTTAATTCTTTTAAAAATAATGAGTATACTTTGAAACCTATGCATTACAGAAAAGATCACTGACACTCAGAGGGTTTTCTAAGACTCAGGTTTTAAACACAGATTGACCAACCTGAATTTCAGTTCTGAAACTGAAGTGTCAATATACTTAATGCTAAACACTTTCAGATTACTAGGTGATATCTATGTTTAAGGAGACTGTCTCTGTATATATAGAGATATCAGAGGTCTAAATGGGATGAGTGTGTTCTGACTGTTTCAGAAGTCTGTCAGAAAATAACGTGAGGTTACCTGTATCACACAAGTAATATGGTTGATAAAGGATCTTTTGCGTTTTTTAATCTAAATTACATTTCTCTGATTTTCTGAATATAATTGATTCCATGTATAGTTCTTTTTATGCTAAATTTCACATTTCCTTGATGTGGTCAGTTCTCACAAATTCAAATCAGTGGAATTCAAACAGGATTTCATTTCTTTCATCTAAATAATTTATCTTAAAAAAATGGATGTGAAGAGGTGGCTTGGAAATAGAAAGCTCTGGATACACAGAATCAGCTCTTGGCTTCCAGGAGGGTGAAAGAAATTGCACAATAAATCAATTTTTATGGATACTATTGACTTGCTACATTTGCTGCTTTTAAAAATTAATAGCTGAAATAATGAACACTCAAAAAACTCTCTCTACCGTCAGTTTGATTAATTCCTTGATATGAAGTGCGACGACAGCTGCAGTATTTGAAACTAGATTTTCCTGGAGTCCAATCAGAGAAGATCCACATAGAGACATAGTGGCCAATACACTCATGGTTTTTCTTCATGAGTCTTTTCACAAGATCTCTTTGCATAAACATGCCTTATCCTATGAGAGAAAGTTTAATTATTTGTACAAATATTATTGTAAATGCATAATAGTGTCCACAGTCCAAGTGTCATTTTATGTTATTACTGCATTGCAGTACAACTGGTAATAAAGTCGTACTCTGAAGAAATTGTGCATAGTGTTTTTAACATGGTGCTCAGCCACTTGATGAGTTTGTTAAAGGAACATATCAGAATAAAATGGAGCTACTTAAACTCTATCCACAGAATCAACCATGAAACTGAAATGATGGTCACAAAACACAAAAACACTAATGCCAAACTTCATGGTTTTTTCATGCCAATGTGAAATCTCTGAATTGTCTGGGCTCGCCAGTAATCATTCATATCTATTCAAATTAATTTCCAATAAATCCATGCAATCCCAAGAAAGTAAGTGACAACATAAGGCAGACAGAGAGCAGAAGAGCAGACTCTGTTAGGACTATGGACACAGCAAGAAGCCAAGGAAAAGCAGCATCCTTGTCAAGAATTTTTAGAGTGCCATAGGCACAGGGAGGAGACACAGAAGCACATAGTTCTCAGAGGGGTCGTACTGAAAAGGAACTCTCATTCATCTTCTGTTATATATACTCCAGTGGCTGACACAGTGCTTTCTAACTCTGCTGAATTTATACTGAAGCTGCTTTTTTATAATGGGAAGTATTCTTAGAATATCTGGGTGACTGGGTATTTCGTTAGAGTTAGGCTAATATGTCATGTGGTCTACATGAAGATGAAGTACAGCAGCCTAGCACATGGGCTCTGGAGTCAGACTAGCTTGAACTGCCTTCCCAACTCCATCACTTTTGGTATGATGCCAAGGTTAGTTAATATCTGAGTTTCTTCATTCATTTATTTATTTTAATTTTGTGTGTGTGTACGAGTGTATTGCCTGCATGTATGTAAGTGCACCCATGTCGTGCAATGCCCTCGGAAGACAGAAGATGGTGTCAGATCCCCTGGAACTGGAATCACAGATGGTTGTTAGCCACCATGTGGATGCTAGGAAATGAACCTGGTCCTCTGTAAGAGCAGCCAGTGCTCTTAACTGCTGAGCCATCTCCCTAGCCTTAGTTTCTTCATTTTTTTAAAGGACTGATGAGAAAAATAAGTAAGCTGTCCTCTAAAGCATTTGTCTGAGAGGCTGTCTTAAAAACGCATACAATATTAGTTGCTTTCACAAATATTTAAGTAGGCTTTTATCTGTATAATAGCACTACTACAGTCTGCACTAATGTGCAGATCCCTACACCTACCATTAACTTTGGTAATTCACTAAAAGGACTCATAAAATGCATTGTAGTCATGGTTAAGTTTCTAGTAAGAAAAGACAGATTAAAATCAGCACAGGAGAAGGACCTTGCTACGGTTTGGAGGCAGCCAGCTTTGCATGTTTGAATATCTGGCTGGTGCTGCTGTTCTGGAAAGCTGTGGAACCTTTTGGCTACAGAACCTAGCTTGCAGATTTAGTGCTGTTGCAGCAGGGCTCCACTTCAGCCCAAGCTTTCTATTAGCTGATCACTAGAGATAAGCAAGCCATCACAGGCTCTAACTACCACAGAGCTGCTCCCCATGTGAAATTGAGTCAAAAGTAAATCTTTCCTCCTCTTGAGTTTTTTCTGTCTGATATTTAGTTATAGCTATGGGAAAAGTAATCCAAGCTCATAAGGAGGAGTCAGGAGAAATCAAGAAGGCTTCTGAGTATTCTTCCCCCATAGAGTAACGTGGAAAGCAAAACGTGTTAATTCTCACAGCAAACGTGCATGATAACATATGCAAATTATTAGCAACCATGAACATTTTCCAGAGTTTTATTGGACTTGTAACAGCTACTTACGTGACTGTCCTAGGCTACTCACTCTTCAGTCTCTCCAGAGTTCAATTGAGACAGCATGGCCAGGGGAACAAAATAGCCATCTGCCATCGTGTGAGTCAATATCCTCCAACGAAACAAAACACGTAAAATACACAGAGAGCAGTAAGAGCAAACTCATTAAGAGAATGGCACCTATGATGTTAGAGCCATCAGAAGTTAGAGACACTGGGCTGTCAGTACTAAGACTCAATACAAGTCTAAAAGCCTTGTGTTGATGGAAATCTGGAGTCACAAGAGCAAAAAATGCCTGAAGTCACATGCCAAAGGCCAGGAGGAGAAAAGTGTCCCCACTAGGGCAGGGACAGGATCTTCTCTCTCCTGTTTGGTTTTGTCTTGAGTTCTAGTCAACCATTATACTGAGTGTGGCTCCCTCTTCAGTCAGTCAACTCACATGTTAATTCCACCTGGATATACCTCACAGATATTTCCAACAGTAATGTTTTACCAGTTCTTTATATATTTCCTAATCAAGTCCAGTATACACGTAAAAATTAAACACTAGAATTATAAATGACATTGTTAAGGGAAACTGACTGGTATGGACCAAGGCAGGATATTCCAAGGACTCTCTCTCTCTAGAGAGTCGCCTGTGCATCTACCAGGAGCTAGTTAATGGGCAGTCCTCTTTCAGAGTGTACACTGCACACTGAGCCTGTTGAAACAAAACTAATAAGAGAGTTTTAAATGTTAGTCTGACATCCTTATCCCTGTAGCAATCTTGCTCTCCCTCCCTCCCTCCTTCCCTCCCTCCCTCTCTTTTCCCTCCCTCTCCCACCTCTCTGCCCCCAATCCCTTCCCCTCCTCCCTCCTATGGTACAGTTGGGATGTGGGGTAGAAACTATAAGATGAGTCTTACTGGGGGCCTTGGAAGGAACTAAGGGATCCTGGATCTTCGTTTCTTTCTCTTTCATTCTCAGCCATGAGGTAAAAGGTTGTCCTCCATACCACAGCCCTGTTTCACCACAGGTCCCAAAGCAGCAGAGGCAGCCAACTGTGAACTGAAATATTCAAAACCGCTAACCAAAATAAAACTTTCCTCTTTCTAAGTCAATTGCCATATTTTCTTTTCTACAATGGATTGCTAACTTAGCACATTCTGTGTTTTAGAACAGAATCTCAGAATACAGCTGCAGCAAAAGGCACTACAGGGTTCATTCACATCAGTGGGTAGTTAGTGGTTAATACTTCTTTTCGCTGGCCATAGTCTTATATTTGCATATTTAAAACATCTAATATAGGAATCAAATTACAACAGTTTTGAAGTTAAGTACTTTGATAATATTTTATCTTAAATAGGATAAAGTATTTTTAATCACCTTAATATATGGTTACTAGAAAAAGGTAAACATTTAGACAAAAAAAATGACTGCTGGAAAAGAGCATGGATTTTCTGGGATATTCTGGACACTTCTGTCCAAATGAATGTATTTTCTTTATAGGAATCAGTAGACACCAGCATATCCAGTTGAAGGACTTTGGATAACAGTAGGACAAAAAAATGGAACGGATGTGATATAACATGGTGAATACAGGTAAGTAGAGGTACACATGTAGCTACTTCACAGAATACTTCAAGGAATATTTCAAGGTAAAACAAAGTCATGGGTAACATGAGCAGGTATTTATGACGTATATTACAGGGACCGGGCACTATTCTGATTCCCTTTTAGATATCATATAGGTTCCATTTTTTCCTCATCTCAGAAACTATCCTCATAAACACTTTCTACTTATTATGTGTTCTCTTTCTCTTTTTCATCTTTCTCTGAAGCCCAGTATTTCTACTACAGAAGTAACTAAACACAGGTGTGTACTGCCCATCACAGTAACCATTGGTCTCATGGACTTAATCCAGCACTTGAAATGTGACTAGTTCAAACATCTGTAATGTAGTTACATACTAGCTTTTGAAAACAGTACAAAAATGTAAAACATCACTAAAAATTTCTTATGTTGAGTGTGTGTTGACATAATATTTTAGATATTCTATGACAAAGATATTATCAAGACAATTTTACCTAACTAATATAGTAGTGAAATCTTGACAGACGTAGCTTTATTTGCAGCTTGCATTATAATTCTGCAAGGCAGTGCTATTCTGGGCCAATGCTTAGCTCCTTGTGCTTGCACCATAAGCAATAAGTTTTGCTAAATAAAAGGTACTCAATCTCAGAAAGATCTTGAAGCACATTCTTATTCCCAGAGTAGACACGGGAATAGGTGGCTTAAAATTATTTCCCCCTAAATAATGATAAAAGCTATTTAACCAATTTACTGAACTAAGATACACGTACAATAGAACTCCACGTCTTCAACATCCTATTAACCATGTAGCTGATTAACCATGTTTCTGTAGCTGATCTTCCCCACCCATGGATGAAATCTCATTTGACTCTCAAAGCTTTTTTGGTTCCTTTCAGAAAAGTAATCCCATGTCAAATTTTCAGGTCTTGTCCTTTTGTGTGTGTATATCTATGGTGTATATATAAGTGTTCATATGTGTGCAGATGTGCACATGCAATGTGTGGAGAGGTGAGACATTAACATTGAGTGCTTTCCTCTATCAACCTCCATTTAATTTTTGAAACAGGGTCACTCACTGAACCTGAAGCTCACTGATTCAGTTAGACAAGTATGGTGGTTTGAATGAAAATGTCCTTTGTAGGCTTCTAGTATTTGAACATTTTACCCAGGTTGGTGGCACCATTTTGGGAGATTTTAGGAGGTGCAACCTTACTGGAAGAAGCATGTCACTGGGGGTGGGCTTCAAAAGTTCTTAAGCCTTGCCACATTTCTGCTTCCTGTACCTGCTTGAAGATGTGATCGCTCTGCTTTCTGCTCTGGCCACCTCTGCTGCTGTGCCTCCCTGCCATTATAGATTCTAATCCTGCTGGTATTGTAAAACAAATAGACTCTTCTCTCTGTAAACTGCCTTGGTCATGCTGTTTTATCACAGCAACAGAAAAGTAACTAATAGAGCTGGCTGATAAACTCAGAGAGTTGCCTGTCTCTGTCCCCCAGCACTGGAGTTGTGGGTGTATACTGTTGCAACTCGATGCTGTATGGGTGCTGGAGATCTTAACTCAGGTCCTCCTGCTTACAGGACACTGCTGACTGAGCCATCTCCCCATCCCCAAGACTTACCAATTTTAATATTACAGTTACATCTGTTATAAAATCAAAATTCTCCTTCTCTCCTGGAATCTGCTCTAGTGATGAGTCCTAGAACATGTAGAGGTCACAGTCAACATCTTCTTTCCCTGCAGAGCCCTCCTAACCACTGTTGCTGGGCTTTGCAGAGCATAGCAGTGAAAGGAAGGCGTCAGGAGAGAAAAATCCCAAATAGCACCTGACTTGTACAGCTGCCACATGGCTTCAGGCCTGCTTGGGCAGCAGATGAATAGCTGTTCTTTCTCTCAAAGCTTTGTTAGATGCTTCTAAGATCTTTCTGGTGCTGACCTAGCCATGGTTTCTATGAGTAGGCTGTGTGTCCTCAGGTTGACTGCTGCAACAGGTTCCCCACAGTGTGCCCATAGCTGGTTCTAGGTCTGTTCACCTCTTCACCTTGTTTAAATGTGAGTCCAAAGTTCCCATTGAGATGGATGTTGACTGGCTTTATTTATATTATAATATTCAAAATATTCTTCCTCTCTCTCTCTCTCTCTCTCTCTCTCTCTCTCCCCATCCCATCCCATAATCACCTCCAGGTCTTCCCCAAGTTTAAGAGATTTGCCAGTTTATGTTCCTAAGAGAAAGTGAGCTTCCCTTGGTCAAAGCTTGTTGGTTCTCCTTACTTACTCCATGAATGAATGGCTGTAAAGGGGAAATGTCACTGCATTCCAGCAACTCTTTGCCAGAGAATTTAGAATTTCTCTATTATGCAAGGTATACCACACAATATTAGCAAAGAGATCACAAAACTTTAGTAGCAAAGAAAAGAAGACATAGAGAGATACATCTGCTCTCTTGAAAACTCAGCCTGAAAGTGGCTCCCACCTTCCACCAGCCACACAAACATTTAGGAGAAGCAGAGAAATACATTCCAGTCAAGTGCCCAGTCATAGCTTTCTATGAAAGCAACAGATTTCAGTTTACAATTGATAGTTCTGTTGGCTAGATTTTTTGTCATTGCCCTAAATACTGGAAGAAAACGAAAGGATGTGGTCACTTGGCTCAGTTGCTTCTTGAGAACATTGGGGTAAGGAGCATGTGGTGGGGTAAAATGTCTCACCTCATGGTAGACATGAGGTAGAGACAGAGGGACTGACTTGGGACAAGCATAGCCCCCAAGAACATAGTCCTAGTGACTTACTTCCTCCAACTACACCCAACCTCCACAAGTCTGGACTACATCTCAATAATGCCATCAGATTATTAATCCATCAATGGATTGGTTCATTAACAAGTAACTAATCCACAGCCTTCAAGATACAATCATCATTCAAGGATTGGACCAAGTCTTCAATAGGGGCTTTGGGAGACCAGGCCACATCTAAACCATCACAGTGGTCTTTGTCAAATCTTCAATATCTCTAATCTTTCCATGAATCTTTGTTTTTTTTTTATGCAGTTTGTAAGAAAGGTGGAGATAGTCTATGTATGCAAACAGTGCCTAATGCATGCTGAAGTAAGTGTGCCTTCATTTTAGGATGAAAGATGTTGTTCTTATGTTGTTGCCTCTCTCAGTATATTGAGCCTCAACAGAAACTGAATCTATCTATCTATCTGTCTATCTATCTATCTATCTATCTATCTATCTATCTATCTATCTATCTATCTATCTATATGTATATACATACATACACACACACACATATATATATATATCCTTGTATCACTTAACAATCACTGTGTATATTCTATACCATGCACTATATATTTTATATTTCTTTCATTCTTACAATTTTTTTACATAGCATTGGGCTTATAGAGGTTAACTTATTTTAATGTAATTTAAATAGCCAGTACAAAGAGGAGTTGAAATTCAAATTCAAATTTTCTGGCTCTTATGATAACTGCCTCCAGCTTATAATTGAAGAAACTATCCATGGAATATGTCTTCAAACTCTTACTTTAAAACATACAAAAAAGAAAGAATTATTCTTCAAATAATAATTTATAAACCAAAATAAAGTCAAGTAAATATGCATGAAAAGAGTTAACCATATACTTTTCAATATATTCAAGCATTCAGTAAGTTTTCTGGAAAAAAGAGACCATTACTCTTTTATGTTTCTAATTTTCAAAGGAATACTAATCAGAGTCCATTCAACTGCAGAACAGCCAGAGAGGCTGAAGGAACATATTCTGGACTGACCTTCAAGACCCCCTCCTAGTCAACTCCTAAAGTGTCTATAGGAGAGCCGCTGTCTCTGTCATGGTCTGGAGTAAGTTGTGCAGGGACACTGACAGCACTGCCACAACAGCATGGCATCCTGTGAGCACTAAACGAGCAGGAGGAACACCCAGGACCAGCCTCCTGTCACCTGTGGGTTTAGAGGAAGGGTATCTGGACCTGGGCCATGGCTGCTTCCAAGCAGCTCCACAAAGGCACTAGTCAGCAGAAGCAGTGAGTGGGTGGCTCAGTGTTCCCCTATCATGCCTTACCCAGGCATATTTTTTTTTTACTGAAGGCTTGACTGTGTTCAGAAACTGAGCTGTACAGGAGTCTTGCTTGAGCCTCTGGCCTGTATAATTTTATGCTTCAGGCAGCTAGAGTAAAGCTGAAAAATCAATTCCCTGAATCTTCCCCAGGTTGGAAGGCAGTTCAGGAAAACAATCAGGTTGTAAGAATGAAAATTTGTCTAAACACTTTTTGTGTGTGTGTGGAAAACAAAAGATAAACTATTGTTAGATAATTTATAAGCAGGCAATGGTATTTTGATTATGTGGTTTCAATGTACAACCTTTCTTCAGATGAAAATATAACTCTTACTTGGAAATGTCTAGACATGATAGGTAAGGTGCTATCCAACAACTTCAATTACAGCTGTTTTCACAAAGGCCTTTGAATGGGTCAGGCTGTAACTTGTGATATCTTTTTCAATTTCAAACACAAAAATTAATTGTGCTCATTTGAGTATAGTTCTGTCAGGATTAATAACATTTCATTCAGAAAATCAGGTAACTGTGTGTAGGGCCCTGAGATATCTCTTAATCCTAACAAGTTTTAAAAATAGGAAAGACTAGCGCTGTTTTATAGCTAAGAACTTCAAACTCAGAAAGATTAAACAATTTGTCTGGAGTCATACCCCCTAGAAAACCTGTCAGCCAGTGTTTGAGTCAGAGTATCCCGACTGCTCTTCAGTCCTCCCGGCACTCTTACTAAGAGCCCTTGTACTTGGTACTGTTTTGTGTTTTCTGTAACTGCTCACATATTGTCTTTATGCTCACCTTCTTTGACAGCCTTCCAAGTGGGCAGAGTTGCTTGTAACTAACTCTCAGGGTGTGACTTTCAGCTGGTTCAGCCAAGCTGTGGAGGAAGAAAGGCAGGGTCTGACTATTCCATTAAGGAAACAGCTGGAGGGAGAACAGAGAAAGCCTGGAGAGAGAGTATTCCTAATGGTAGTACAGTGAACCTCACAGACACTTTGACATTTCATTTCAGACCACTACAATGAAGCAAATATTGTATGAAAGTGAGTCATGGTATTTTTGGTTATCTGGTACATATGAAAGTTATGTTTAGAGCTGGAAACATGGCTCAGTGGTTAAGAGCACTTGCTCTTCCAGAGGACCAGAGTTTGTCAGGTGACTCACAAATGCCTGAAACTCCAGTTGTGGGGGATCCAACGCCCTCTTCTGGACTCCATAGGCACCTGCATATACAGGGTATTCATAGGGTATACATTCACTTGAACACACACACATATACAGAGGAATTATGTTCACACTATATTGTAGTCTATTAAGTGTGCCATAGAATTAGATCTAATAAATATGCATACCTTAACTTAAAATACTTTATTGCTGCCAAGTGCTAATAACCTTCAGAACTATTGGAAAAAATGGCATATGTAGACTTGCCTGACACAGTCTCCATAAAACTTCAATTGGGTTTGAATACATCCTCTGGACCTAGAGTGTGAAGCCATCCCAGGTGGCAAGGCCTTTGAGAAGTAACTAAATTGTTAAGAATTGGTCCCTTTGTTGCAGCAATGGGTGAAGTCTGAAAGGAGTGGGTTAGTTACTGAGGGAGGTTGATCCTCATGTTCTGTCTCTTTCTCGGTGTCTGCTTGCCCCTTTGCCTTTTCATCCTGATATGACATAGCAGGAGCCTCCCACCCCCACCCCCCAGCTGTAGCAACCTCTAGAATTGTAAGATATAGACTTATTTTCTTTTCAGGTTACTGAACCTCATATATTCTATTATAGCAGCAGAAAATGTACAAGACAATGCATATTCCATGAGAAATATTGGTTGGAGAAATCTGTCAAACAGTAAAAAAAGTAATAGGGATTATTACTTAATCATGAGCTTGCATCCTTAGAGACTAATAAAATAAATAACCAAAATTTATAATCACTCTTTCAGGTTGCACAAATAACTACAATTTTAGTATATATGTGTTAGATAAAATACTGAAAGAATAACTTTTGTCAGGACAAGGTGGATTACTATAAACAGAGTGGGCATAAGCTGACTGAAATGTAGACCTGCTTAGATAGGACAGAATAAGCATGATAAATGTCATCAAGCACACAAATGCATTAGAGTGTTTCATGCTTACAGATGCATATATGTACAATTTTTTCAAAATTAAGGTTATAACCTTTCCATGCTTATAATCTTGATTGTGAAAACCATGTGGAATATAACTAAGTGAACCTGTTTACTTGACAATATATTTGAATTACTTTTTGTGTTTTTATTCCTGGCATATATTCACTTTCTCAACAGATACCTACTGCCTTCTTTATGTAAGCCAGAGCTGAAACAGTCAAAATAATCCAGTTTGAAGTATATCAAAATCTAATTACTAACTTTCCACTGAAAAATTTTCCGTGAACTCAGATTTCAACAACACACTTGAATGTATATGTGTGCGTGTACAATAAGAAATGAGAAGCATGTACCAGGGTGTCAGTACAAACTTTTCTACCCACAGACACAGATGCCTCTTCACACTCAACACTCCAAAACCTTTTCCTGGGTAAAGTGCTTTGATCATTTTGGCCTTAATTTTGTTGTTCAGATTTAATATGTTAAATTATATTTTCATTTCAACGAGTCTGTCTGCACAGAAAGCTCAAGAGTTCAAACTGGGGGCGGCGGCTGGAGAGATGGCACAGAGGTTAAGAGCACTGGCTGCTTTTACAAAGGACCCAGGTTCAATTCCCAGCACCCACATGACAGCTAACAACCATCCATAACTCCTGTTCTAGGGGAATTTGACTACTTCTTCTGAACTCTGTGGACATTGTATGACATGGGGGTATATTTACATATGCAGGCAATACACTCATACACATAAAATAAAAATAATAAAAAATAGAGTTCAAACTGTAAACTTACCTCCACCTAGTAGGCAGTATAGTATAATATGTATTACATAATATATATATATATGATTATGTTATGCTGCATAGCCTAGTGTTGAACTCCTAGTTTCAAGAGATCCACTTGCCTCAGTTGTCAATATATCTGAGACTATAGACACATACCACTGCAATCAGTTTAGCTGTAAATTAATTTTTAAACAAATTGCATGGCTATCAATTTTACCATAAGACAGTGACCCAGTTAAAAGATATTTCATAAAATAGTTGTTCACTTTTTTCATAAAGATGTGAACTTTCTTCAATAATATTTCATTTAAAATAATATATCATAACAAG
This sequence comes from Nannospalax galili, assembly GCF_000622305.1. NCBI lineage: Eukaryota > Metazoa > Chordata > Mammalia > Rodentia > Spalacidae > Nannospalax > Nannospalax galili. The sequence goes on along the minus strand of NW_008343660.1, from coordinate 1,785,387 downwards.
TGATATCAATCTGTACTTCAGATCTAGCACCATCATCGATGGAAGAATAACCTATTTTTGTTATTTAGTATTTATTCATAACTATAAACTCTGCAATTCAGCTAAACTTAGAGTGGAATGGGAAAACACGGACCCCCCCCCCCGAAACTGCATCAAAGATTATAGGATAATCAAACAGCTGGGATGTAGGAGTGTTCTCCCAAGATACAGAAGGAATAGTTTGGTGGCTGAGATGCAATAATAAAATATATTCAACTGTGTGGTCAGCCAAGGTGACTTTGGTCCTAGTCTTACTATTCCCAGACCCAGAGTGTTCCATGTGTCCATGACACCCACACCATCTTTCACCTTTGCAATGACCACACACTAGCCATCTGACCACTCAGTCTTGGCAGTTGTATTGAATAGTTTCAGTTGTCAACTGACTCATCTGGGAAGAGGGAACCTCAGTTTGAGAATTTCTTCTATGAGATTGGTCTATGGCCATGTGTGTGAAGCATATTCTTGATTACTGAGTGATGTTGGAGGGCCCAGTCTTCTGTAGGTGGTGTGAGTCTCAGGCAGGTGGTCCTGGGTTAAGAAATTAGGCTGAGCACAGGCCAGAGGAGCAAGCCAGTACATTTCTGCTATGTTTGAAACTTGGTCTACAAACGTCTAAAAGGAAACGTGGTCCAAAGGGTCACCATTTTTGGTGAGGTTAAAGAACATGTTGAGGTGACCATGGCCAGCAGCAGATGCTACAGAGGACAAAGTGTCATATACTTTAAGGAGGTATTTTTTAATAGGTGACAAATTTTGCTGATTTGAAAACTGATAATACTATGAATCAGCAACTATAATCTTCAGAACTCATTAGTGGAAAATACAGAGCCCAAATAGTTGTTGATCAGCAACTAACCAAGACACTAACTGAAATGCAATGGGTATCTGTAGAGTATTACTGCAACCCTAAAGGTCTCATCTGTTTCTAAAATTATGAATATTATGATCCAAACACTGATAAAATGACTTCAATTTTCTTGAAACATAGAAAAAATGTATATTAATCATAAGTATAAAAACACATCAGATATTAAAAATAATTATCTTAACATTTTTGCAAATCCTATATATCCATCACTGATACAAGGCCTAGGTCAACAGAATCCCATCAATATGAAGATTGAAGAGCTTGTCATCAAGAAGCCCTGCTTGGCCTCCACGTTTAGTCAGCATAATGCTGAAAGATGAGACTGCAGAAACTATTTTTTATTAATAAAGGGCTAGTGACAGGAAATAACAGAAAAAAGAAGAGACACATTATCCTCTGGATATAAAATACAAAAAGTTGGGACAGAGTTGGACTCAGTGTTTAAGAGAACATACAGCTCTTACAGAGGACCTGAGTTCACTGCCCAGCACCCAAGTTGGAGACTCACAACTGTCTGTACCTCCAGCTCCAAAGAGATCTGAAGTCTCTGGTCGCTGTGGGCATTGCACTCATATCCATATACCTGCACACAAACACACACATATACATGTCAGTAAAAAGAAAATAAATCTTAAAAAATTGCTGAGAGAGAAATATGTTGAAACTAGAAATATTTAGGTCTGTCTTTTACTTACTATGAGAATTTACAATATTTAGCCATAGTTGGCATCATGAAGGGAACTAAGCAATCTGACTAAGCAGATTGAGTAATAGAACATGTACCAGTAAATTACACACACACACACACACACACACACACACACACACACACATTCAGCTAAGAATAAAAAGGAACCATATTAATAGATTATCTTAATTATGTACTATGCTAGTATTTGTTTGTTTGTTTTGACAGGGTCTTTCTAGTCCTAACCCACCTAGAAGTCACTATGTGAATCAGGGTGGCCTCGATCTTGCAGAGATCTGTTTGCCTCTGCCTCTGGAGGGCTGGGATTAAAGGTGGGCACCACCACACTTGGCCTATGGTAGTATTTGAATGAGAGGTGCTATCAATAAAATAATAGTATTTAAAATATGTGTTAGACTTAGTTTCTTAGTCACTAATAAATTATTTGACTGAAGTATTATAAATAACAAAATAACTTGCATGGCAAGTAAATTCCAGATGGGCACAGAGAAGACTGAAGTAGCTTATGGAGGCAAGTTCAGTGGGTGGCACAGGGTCATGACTGAAGTTCGGTGACATCACTGCTCACTTCTGCAGTATGAGCTGTACTACCAACTGCTTTTTACCCTAGATCAAAACCAGCACCACCCTTTTCTCAGAAGATGGTCTGGGGATATCGGAAGAAATGTTCTCTAAATAATGTTGAGGTTAAATCTACAGTAACTGTTCTGTGCAAACTCACAGCTACTGTCAAGTTTATACAGTTAATAGCTTTTGGTTTTAAAAAAATATTTTATTTATTATTTTTATTTTATGTGTATGAATGTATTGCCTGCATGTAGGTAAGTGCACCCGTGCCATGCAATGCCTGCAACGACAGAAGAGGCCATGAGATCCCCTGGAACTGGAGTTAAGTACAGTTGTTAGCTACTGTGTGGGTGCTGGGATTCAAACCCTGGTCTTCTGCAAGAGCAACCAGTGCTTTTAACCACTGAGCCATCTCTCCAGCCCCACAGATAATAGTTTTATTGAAAGATTTATTATTCACTTTCAGGGGCTGGAAAGATGGCTCAGTGGTTAAGAGCACTGACTGCTCTTACAGAGGACCTGGGTTTGATTCCCAGAACCCATATTGTGGCTTATGACAACCCTAAATCCAGTTCCAGGGGATCTGATGCCCTCTTCTGACCTCTGCTGGCTTTGCATAACACAGGTGCACTTACACACATGCAAGCAATACTCATACACAGAAAATAAAAATAATAAATAAAACATTTTTTTAAAGATTATATTATTTACTTTTAATGTAGAGTCTTAATTCTCACAGAAGACTATTTCAAACTGTTCTATCTTTCCTTAGTTAAGTTATTCGGTTCCCCCAACCACTAATGTTTCTGGTATGCTTCATTTAGAGAGTTAGAGCATGAGAGGCTGAACTCAGAGTTCACATTCCATATTCACTCTCTGACATCACTTGTATGATTGTAAGCAAGTGAAGCTAAATATATCATAGTTATTGTGTTTGCTAAATGGGAGAGGTCACAGCTCTCTCATGAAGTTTCTGTGAAGTAACTCTCCAAGACCTCATTATCCCTCTACATCATGTAAGGAGACTACAGTGGGAGATAAGCCAGCCTTATCCAGACAATGGCATATCTAAATTAGCCCTTCACTAATGTTCCTATATGGACAGCGTGGAAATCATATCTCCTGTTCTCTCTTCTTTATTAAATCTCTGATAAAGCACTGACTTAAAAAAATCTGAGATTAAGAACTGGAGAGATGGCTCAGCCCGTTAAGAGCACTGACTGCACTTGTAGAGGACCCAGGTTCAATTCCCAGAACCCACATGGTGGCTAACAACTGTCTGTAACTCCAGTTCCAGAGGATCCTATGCTTTCTGACCTCTATAGGCACTGCATGACACAGGTACACTTAGACACATGTAGGCAATATACTCATATACATAAAATAAAAACAATAAATAAAATATTTTTTGATTCTGTGATTCAGGAAAGCAAATCAATATAGTCACAATTGGGCTTGTTGACATTTGTGCTCATTCATTACAGGAGTGCCAGGCAGGGTCACTGGACCCTCACCTGAGTATCCAGCCAGTCTTCCCAGCCAACCAGTCCAGCCTTGGAAGACAAAAGAAAAATGAGGAAGAACCCAATAGAAGGATGCTTTTGGAAGCCCTTGTCAAGAAACTCCAATGGACTTTCATATGAACATTTGAAAATTGACCTGTTCTGACTTTTTTCTAGTTCCCTGTCTAGAACTTGTAATGCTAATTACTCTTGCCTTTACTTCTCCTTCACATCTCCTATTCATGATTCAAGGACTTTCTTTTCCCCTTAGAGACAGAGTTATGCAATTTGGGAATCTTTTAGATAGACCCACTGAAGGGGTACTCCAATTGACTCACCCTGCATCCCTGTTCAGCATGAAAGAATCCCTGTTCAGCATGAAAGAAGCCGGAATGGTCTTTATTCCCTATTGGCAATTTGGGTAACCTCTTCAGAGGATGGTGTGATAAGAATAGGAGGTAGGAATTGGGTAGGCAGTTAGGGTAAAAAGACCTCAAAGAAAGGTAGCCAATTTCTTGGCTAAAAATCAGTATGTCCTTGGGCCTGTTAGCAACATACTCTATTCCAAGGACAAAAATGTCAAAAGTATTTGGGAGCTTGTATCTATCTAATCCCTAAAAGATTTTAGGGTTACCTCTTCAGAGGGGGAATGTTGGAGGGGAGGGAGTGGGCATGGATTTGATCAAAACATCTTACATGCATGTATGAAATTCTCAATAAATTATTTATTTTAAAAAAGAAAGAAAGAAATACTAAAAAGGGGAGGGTGGTATTCCTGAGCTAAAAACTAAAAGTTTACAGTGCTTTTAACTCTAGGAAAACACTGTGGTCAATAAACTACCGGTTGGGCATTAATAACCTTGAGTAAAAGTTTAAGCATCCTTCTGGTGCCAACTAACAGACTATATGTCCTGCTTCTTTGTACCCTAAATCTTTGTATGTGACTGCCATATCCCACGTGACTGCCAGTTCCTTGGGATATATAAAAACCATCTGAATTTTGAAATAAATGGCTTGTTGAAAAGACAAAACAAAGAAAAGCAAAATAAAAGAGTAAATAAATATAAAGTACATCACTGTTTCAGAGATAATGTCACAAGTATGTGCTGGTTTCATCAGGCACAGCACCCTAGCACAGCTGGCTACAAGTGAGCCTGACTCAACCAGTCAGGGGCCATGAAAAGGGCAATCCAATAACTTTTATTTTTTTCATCAAAGAGTTTACTCAGCATAGAATCAGTTTTAATCAGCATGAATTCTCTGACTAGTACTAGTACCAAATTAATGAGTATTTAAATTCGTATTCAAAGGTAATCATCATAAGAGTTGGTCCAAAATTACTGTTTCATCTGGGAAAATACAAATATCTTGATGGCATAGAGTGTATCTAGTGCCTGAGCGTGTGTGTGTGCGTGTGTGTGTGTGTGTGTGTGTGTGTGTGTGTGCGTGTGTGTGTGTGTGTGTGTGTGTGTGTTTGTACTTGCATGTGCAGTTTTTCCCTTTTTCCATTCCAGAAAGAAACAGATAAGAAGATAATAGATGTTAATTTTTTTTTAAACATCCAGGGTTGGGGACTGACTGAGTGTCTCGAATAACCCCTCTGTTCCAAGCCTCAGTCCCCGTGCCAGCACCACCATAAGAAGAGCTTGGTGAGAACTTTACTTCTACCTGTGTCAACCTGTGTCCATGTGCCCATATCTACATGGGTCCATCCTTCTCTACATGTATGCATCCTCCTCATAAGTCCGCTTTCCAAGGTGCCCATCCTCCACAGGTGTCCCCCACATGTCCACTCTCCATGTGTGTCCACCTTTATTAATTTCCATCTCCATGTGAATCCATTATCCATGAAGCACATCTCTTCCCCACTGCAGACTTAGTTCAGGGAAGCTTATAAACTTACACACTAAGCTAGTTTGCAGCCACTGATGGGACAGTGTATCTTTCTAGGCAGTCAAGGATTTATTTTAGTTGTCCTTTGTCTTGTTATTACCTGTCACTGACTTGATGTACTAGTAAACTGAAGTTATTCCTGAATATGGTATATTTCCCCATGCTCCTTGCTAACTCTTCATCCTGAACCCCTTGGGTATGTGTTAAGGTCAGTTTCCAAAGCTCCTCTTCCATCAGATTTTCCTGATGTTCTCACACATGTGGGGCAGGATAGAACTGATTGATAGCCGCTCCTTTCTTGGTGCATTGTACTTCTTACTTACTCCCAATGCAGTTAATATGGGAAGTTATTTTAAATTATATCCTCACCTTTCATGAGTCCATATTAAAAGAAAAAAAAAATCTGACCATAAATGGGCTATAAAGGGCAATCCACACAACAGAATTGAGAAATAGTAGTAGAAACAAAACTTGCCCAATCTCTCTTTTTATATATATGAATAAACATAATCGTTTGCATATTTATGTACACATTTTTATTTGGTTAGAAAATGCAGAGTCCCAACAGGCTGTTCAATGAAACTCCTTTTCTGATTAAAGTTGCATTAAACAATTTACATCAGGAATGTTATACCTTTCCAAGATAGGAATTCAGTTTGTTGATGTTAAGCATCAGATGTATGCATGGCTCTAGGGAATTTCTTTGGTGTTGAGATGACAGGAGCTCGCATTAAAAGGTTTCCCAGTTTAAATAGGTGTGCACCACAAAAAAGCAAGATAGAGCAGAGCACATGCAAAGACGGGGTCACCTAAAGAAAGCGCCACTGGAGTGCAAACTTCCTGTTCCTAGACTCACTCTGCTTCCCATCATGGGAAGCGTGGGCTTTCACAATGGAGTACAGGTTGCTACAGGCACAGAGACTGACCTGGGTGGGCCAATGAGGAGAAAGCACTTCAAACCATGAAATTCTTTGTGAAAAAATACTAGTTTTGATGTTGCATCCTATTGCTTAGTCTTGTTGTTGGTAAATATCTGAATGCCCCTAAGGTCTCCAAGACAAAGATGTACAGAGAACCGCAGTTCTAAAGGCCACCCCTTCACAGTGGTCCTGTGAAGCGTGTATTATATCACCTCTATTTTATAGGTGGAAAAAGTGAGGTGATTGGGGATTCCTGAGAATTACCCAGCTCACTGCATCAGCAAACATATGAAGCCTTTAACACAGCTGTTTAAACCCTATCTTCTTTTGTCTGCTTTATGCTGTGTTCGGCCATCTGTCTCACACTGAATTAGGCTCCAGGCACACAATAGTCAATTTCATCTGGAATTCTTACTTTTACGGAAAGTTTTTATCTAGTGTGAGATACACGTAAAAGATAGAAAACCAAAAATGTTACAGAGTTGTGCTAAGAAGGAAAAATTAATATTGGTTGCTAAGATAGAAAATAACCATGCAGACCCTAATTCAGATATCTGCACAGGGAAGACCTCCTCTACTAAGGACTGTTAGGAAAACCCAAAGGATGGGAAAGCCAGGCTGGGGAAATGATGTGGGTCTCTTGAGTCCACAAGCATGCAAGGCTGTCTCAATCTCTGCTTTTGGAGACAGAAAAGCAAGGACACCATGGTCCTAGGCCACATGTGACAAGAGCTCCCACGTTCTCTTAGTGAGAGGACTCATTTCATTTTGTGTAGCCAGTTTCCTTCCTATGAAAAGGGCCCCACAGAGGTGTTGGGGAGAGTCTTCAGTTAATGCTTCTGAGGTACTACAATAGTGTTTTATGTATGATAAACACCTTATATGTGCTTGCTAAATCTGAATCCAGAGTTGTTCTCAATGCTCATTTTTAGAGCAGTAGAACTATATAAAATACTGAGTAACCTACCAAAACAAAATTTCTAAGATCCACACTGACCTCACCAAAGTAGATTCTATGGACAAGAGATGGGCATTCTGTTCTTTTAAAAGGCCTTCTTAGAAATTCTGTACATAGCCAAAATAGATACTAGTTGACTAACTGTGTAATTAGTTTATATATGCAACTAAGGTGTCAAGGACATGCTATACATGCTGAAAATAAAATGTGAGTTAATTTTTTTTTGTTTTTGCATTTTTGAGACAGGGTCTTCCTGTAGCCCCAGCTGGCCTGGAACTCACTATGTAGACCAGGCTGGCCTTGAGCTCACAGAGATCTGCCTGCCTCTGCCTCCTGAGTGCTAATCAACCTATCAGGACTGGTTAAGAACATGTACTGTTCTTGCAAAGGACTCAAGTTCATTTCCCAGCACCAACGTCAAGAGGATCACAGTCATTTTTAACTCCACCTCCATGGAGATCTGATGCCTGACTCTGACCAGTACCCACACTCATGTGCTCACACCTACACATAGATGCACACATACATACACATAATTAAAAATAATCCTTAAAAATAAGCCTATCAATTTCCACTGTATTGATTTACTCATTTATTACTCATTTATTTATTCACTGCCTAATACAACTTTATTGATTATTTTTATTTGATGACTGGCTTATTATTATTGAACACATACGCTAATGTCCTTGATAAGGAGTTTTCATTTTTATGGATTCTTGCTGAAATCCTGTGTGGCAGGTAAGTGTGGTGCTATTTTGGTTCACAGAGCAGAGTGCATAGTTCAAAGATATTAATCAACTTGTGCACAACCACAATGTGTAGAACAGAAGTACGATGATAAAAAGCCTCCTCTCATCCCTGACCCTTGATCATTCATTACTTCATGATGTACAGTAGATCACTCATTTAGTAGAAAAATAAACACAAGTTTTCTATGTTTAAATTCCTAATGATCGATGCTATCTTTACATGTTCTGCCTTATATGGTAATGAGAGCTGCTAGCTTTAGAAGGCACCCCTTGATGTGAAATAGAATGCAAAGCACAAACAGCTCAGATATGTAAACCCAGCTTCATTTTAAATGAGCAATAGCCTATAATCAAACTGCAGCTAATTGGGTAAATACATGATTTTCTTGTTAGTTAGCTGGAAGTATCAGCACAAACCAATTCACTAGTTTGTAGGTTGCTTCACTGGTTTAAAGGTGCCTAAGTGTCTTTGACCTGTGTTTTGCAAGGGTTGGCACCAGACATGCTGTGGGCATGTCTAGGCACAGTGCATCACCCCTCACCACCCAGGTGGCTGCCTAGTTCAGGACCCTCCAAAAAGCATCTATGTTACTGTGGCAGCTTGGTCCTTTCATTGCCAAGACTTTTATTTTCTTTTTGAAAAATTTATTTTTATGTTACATGTGTATGAGTGTTTTGCCTGCATGTAGGTCAGTGCACCATATCATGCAATGCCAGTGGAGGCCAGAAGGGGGTGTCGGATCACCAGGAACTGTAGTTACAGATGGTTGAGCTGTTAGCCACCATGTGGGTTCTGGTAAACAAACCTGGATCCTCTGGAAGAACAGTCAGTGCTCTTAAACCTTGAGCCTGTTCTTCAGTCCTGCCCAAAACTTAACTTTCACACTGGAAATCCTCACTTTTAGAGGCACTATGATTGCCTTTTTAAAGTTTAGTGCGTCCATCAGCTTTTCAGGAGGCCACTCTGTAGCTTATATTATTAAAAAGAATTCTTCTGTATGAAAAAAAAATTAAAAAAATAATGATTAAAAAACAATAATTAGTAGATGTGAAAAACATTACC
>NW_008343660.1:1760329-1775947 GCF_000622305.1 Nannospalax galili | reverse complement strand
CTTATAGGGTTTATACTGAGTACAATATTGTATAACTGTAATAATTCAACTGTAAACCTAAAAATTTACAGCCAATTTTGAAAGAGATGCATCCTACCTCAGGAAACCGTTATTGAATATGTCAATTGTGTTGTAATGATATGCTTCTTCTAAGTATGTTGTTATTAAATAAATCATTTTTAAAAATTAAAAAAAAAAGTCAACACATCAGAGCGATATATTCATATCATGCATAAAAATCAACATTAATACTATAGGGCACCTGAAGATGATAGAAGAGATAAAACATGGGACCAGCATTCAGCTGAGAAGTGTTCTCATTACCTCCAAGTAAAAACTGATAAGTGAAACAAATTTTTATTTTTTTTTTTCTGCATATGGAGCCATAACTTTCACCATTTTACATGAACTTCATTAATAATATCATGACTTTACTGTCCAGGAATACCTTTTTTTGGTATTTCCCCGCCAAAAAAAGAAAGAGGAAAAAAAGGTCTTAGAACTAGAGTGAGAGCAAGCTCACTAAAATCCAATGCCTGGAAAAGCAAGCCAGCTGAGTCATTTTTTACTGAGTGACCTAACTGGTGTTACATGTTGCAGATGCCTTCATTGTATTTCATTAGTGACCACCAGTCTCTGGAAATCCCTACTGCCGTGATGACGAGACCACACTCCTCTGGAGGCACTGTCCAAGCTGAGCCTTGCAGCACTGAGTGTGGTGAGAGCAGCTGACCTTCAGTGCCTGTCCACTGCCTCCACTCCACATTTGGGGAAGAAGGCTGCCTTGGGACAGTGGGAGCAGAGACCTGTCTAGGGATAATTACTGACGTGGCATTGGTGCTGGGCAGTGGCATTCACCATCCTATGAGGGACCAGCATGCTACTGGTTGTAGTCTTTCACTCATTACGGAAGAGTTTCCTACTTTGGTCATTCTTTGTACCTGCCAGAAGTTGTGCAAAGTGATCTGTTTATGGAGTAAAACACACTGTCTTCTCTTTGAAAAGGGTTGTTTTTATCTATTAAAAGTGGCTCGTGTATTTTTATGTAAAATAAGGCCACTGCTGACTCTATAAACTTGATTCACATGAGTTTTTTTTATGGGCCTGCATGCTCACAGTCAAGGAGCAAAACCCATTTGGTGGGAGGCAGTGACATTTTGATTATAGGAAGAAGAAAATGGCAATAATTTCTCAGAAGCTGGGCAGATTATAAAAGATACAGAGAATGGGACCTGGGCTGATCCTGTAACCCCTCTAAAACACAGATTGTTGGCAGCACTCTGATAAGATACTCCCGACTTCACTAAAAAAGAAGTACAAAGAGTGAGTATATCAATGGACACCTTGTGGACTGGGAGGCACATGGAACCTGCTCCTCTCTATTCCTTGTTCTGTCTGTGTGCACAATCAGCATGACCTCAGGCCAGAGGAAGAAGCCCAGTGTGAGAACCCTGAGGTACTCAGCTTCAGAAAACCTCTGCATGCTAACACCAGTCTCAGTGACGTATACACAAATCACCTGCCACACCTGTGATGACTCTGCCTCCTGCACACTCAGCCCCCCAACCCCCATCACAGCTCTCATGACCTAGATGTGGGAATGTGGACTCTCAGCCTTAAACCCAGCTTCTCAGTGTCTGCATACCATCACTGAAGAAGCCAGCCAGGAAAGGCTACAGTACAGGCCCAAACTGTGGACATAAGGTGTCTTACTTTAATTAAGAGACAAAAATGACCTACAGTAACAGTATGTGAAGGTGCTTTGCAGACAATGATAGACTGGCACAATCCTTTGAAATATTCTGGAAAAATTCATTTAATACCCTTTTTGTGTTCAGAATGTGGCATTATCAGAAACCCTCACTTTGGTGGAGTCTGCAAGGAATTCATCTGGGGGTTTTAAGTTTCATCTCAACCTTTTAAAAATTACACTTTGGAGAGGCATATGGAATCAAAGGATTTACATCCTCGCAGACCCTAGAAACAAGAGGGACAGCATTTCAGCACAGCACAGAGCACAGGGGCCCATGTGGAAGATGCTCCTGGAGATTAAGTTCAACCAGGCAAGCAGAGGTCTGCAAGGAATTCATCTGGGGGTTTTAAGTTTCATCTCAACCTTTTAAAAATTACACTTTGGAGAGGCATATGGAATCAAAGGATTTACATCCTCGCAGACCCTAGAAACAAGAGGGACAGCATTTCAGCACAGCACAGAGCACAGGGGCCCATGTGGAAGATGCTCCTGGAGATTAAGTTCAACCAGGCAAGCAGAGACAAAGGCCCCTGAAGAAGTACCTTCACTAGGGGTAGAATATATATATATATATATATATATATATATATATAAAGTAAAGTATATTTTTTAGTATCAAAGACATGCAGGACTTAACTAGTACATCTGAATCTCTTTAGGTCCCAGCCAGGAGAGGGCCAGAAGGCTGAAATGATATAGATGTGAGAATGTGAATTCTCAAACTTAAACCCAGAGATCCACCATGAGCAACCTTTATTGTTATAGGATTAAGTAACTACCTGGGAGGGATATTGAAGAATGAGAAAAATATAAAATTTAAATGGTTTGTAATCATTGTCCTCCTGGCCCACCTAAGGAACCACCAGAAAACTTTTGAACAAATGAGGTAGACATAAAGATATTGGACTTTGAAACTCTTAATTTATATTTTTTCTTGCTAACAAATGACTGTAGTGGAAAATATAACGCCATGGAGAACATGCCACCACAACCCCCCATGCACAGATAGTATGCTCACCTCTGAGCATGTGCCACGCTCTGTCTTTCTATCATACCTACTTACCATATAAGATGCTGTCTTTCTGCTCTTTGTCCTGGCACTGAGCTCAAAATCTTTACAATGTTCCGAGAGACAGGAACACAAGTTCTTTCATGCTTCTGAGGTTACTCATAGTGGGTCTCTGTGTAACTCTGTAAGTGCAGAGTGGGAGCTGATCACCTGAAAGACTAACCATATGGTAAAGAACTAGAACATGCAGCTACCTGACCTCCAAGGAAAGGAAGAAGCTGAAGACCAAGCTCTTCTAGGTGTCAGGTGATCCACTCAATTGTGCCCATACAGTGAAACCCAGTATGCTAAGAAGGTGACATGCCCCATTTCTCCAGGGAAAAAGCAGAGAGACCTGGCATGCTGTCCACGCCTTGCTCTACTTGTAAGCCTGTACAATAACCAGCAATCTTAGGAGCAGTACTTCACTGAATTTTGTTCATCATTCTTGTAAATTATCGAACTCATGAGGTCATGGGATCTCAAAATTTGTGACTGGTTGGTTAGAAATGCCTATGACTTGAGCATACACTGAGGACTTTTGCTTATGTCTGAAAGCTAAAAGTCTTCTGGAAGACTTTGCTCACAACCTATGGGGTCTTCACTCACTCCAGCTAGTATCAGAGCAGATCTGCAAAAACTCCAGTTAGTATTAGGCTTCTTGGAGGTAAAACAGGGAAAAGGAGAATATTTTAGTAAAATTAAATTTATAAAAATCTCTAAAGGGAAATAACAAGAAAGAAGACTGTCGAACTAATGGATCAATTACAAGGGCAAAATGTCCTAAAAATTGTGGTTTATATCACATCTTCCCTTTCTAAATGACAGTACAAACTAAGAAATAAGCAGAGTGCATTCCACAAATTGTAAGGCTAAGAACTTAGAAGACCCAAGCGTAAACAGAAGAGTGAGAGAGAATAGGCAGCTCTGGAAGCGATGACAAACAATACAGCATAAGTACAGCCCCGTGGTCACCGGCTGTGGCTGCTCTCCTCCAGCTATGGCCGCTCTCCTGCTCTCTCAGTTCCTCCAATCAGCCGTCCAGTCCGGACCCCAGGGCTGGTGAGGAGTCTCTGCCAGCATCACCGCATTCAGATGCAGGAGACCAGGTTAAGTGACACATCTGCTTTATTGCAGGAAAGTATGGGCTTATATAAGGGTAATAGTCCAATCACAACACAGCATATGGGATCCCTTATTAGCATGGCAGACTAGTATCCTATTACAATCTAGCAGGCCAGATGCCCTATTAGCATGATAAGTTTCAGTTTCTCTAAGTTTCGGATTCCTGGAAACCATGTGACTTACATAATTTTCTCTCTGATAAGAAACAGGAAGCACTGCATTCCAGCATGATAGGTATGTAAGGCAAAAGGCAAAATCAGTCACAAGATTTTCCACAACACAGCCCAGAATATATTACGGGTGAACTTGATCTAAATGATGAAGCATAGTAAACAATAGCCTAACATAAACTTGACACAAGTCTCATTGTACCACAGAGGATTGTAATGCAGGGTATGTTTGTTGCACTAGGATAATCATATACACACAGACATACACATACACACAGACACACATGCACATATGTATACCATTTAATATTACCAGTATTAATATTATACTATTTTAAATGTTGCTTACTGCTTTTCAGTGTTTAGGGTCAAACACATACACACAGTGCTCCATGTCATTGCCTAGATATCAAAATTACTTAAATATCCTATAGAACATTAATTGAGTACCAGAGACATGATGTTTTAAAAAGAGTTTACTTTGAATCCTGTGTGCATGTGTGTGGGTATGTGCACATGAGTGAAGATGCCCAAGGAAGCTAGAAGAGGACATTGGAGTCCTTGGAGCTAGAGTTGTGAGCTACTTGATGTGGGTGCTGGGAACTGAACTCGAGTCCTCTGTAAACGTAGTGTGTGCTTTTAACCACTAAGCCGTTTCAGCCCCGTGACCATGATTTAATTTATGTAGAATGAGGCTTGGCATCAACATTTAAGAAAAATTTTTATTTATTATTTTTATTTTATGTGTATCCGTGTATTGCCTGCATGTAGGTAAGTGCACCCATGTCTTGCAATGCCCTTGGAGGTCAGAAGAGGCTGTCAGATCTCCTGGGACTGGAGTTACAGACAGTTGTTAGCTGCCATGTGGGTACCGGGATTCGAACCAGGGTGTTCTGCAAGAACAACCAGCGTTCTCAACCTCTGAACCATCTTTCCAGCCCTGGCATCAACATTTTTGATCCCCAGGTAATTAACATGCAGCCAAGATTTAGAGCTGCTGCAATATCATGTGACATTTACTGATACTTGTAGAACAAAATGTAAAAGTTACAGGCCTTGATGAGGCCACAAACCAATGACCCAGCTAAAAGCAGCATGAGAGGGAAGTAGGGATCAAAAATGCGCAGAATGGGGGATGGAGAGATGGCTCAGAGATTAAGAGCACTTGTTACTCTTACAAAGGATACTGGTTCAGATCCCAGCACTATGTGGTGGCTAAAAACCCTCCATAACTCTAGTTCCAGGGGATCCAACACCTTCTTATGACTTCTGTAGGCATTATACAACATAGGTGCACTTAACACACATATAGTCAAAATACTCAGACACTTAAAATAAAAGAAATAAAAAGAAAAGGACAGAGTTGCCATTAGGAATGGTTAGGAATGTACTTCACATGTAAGAGTCAACAAGTGGTTTACTATCGATAGATAAAGAAATACTTAATCCACCTGAAGTATTTTTAAAACAACAGTGAGTGTGATGGTTAATGATCAAGTTTAGAAGTCAATGGGACATATGATATTTTATCATGTAATGTCGTGTTTCTGAGAGGTGTTTTTGGATAAGAGTGATATTTAAATCAGTATGGCAAATAAAGACTACTGTCGTCCCTAACTTAGCTAGTCCTCATCTGCCAATTGTAGACCAAATAAGAGGGACCTTCTGCCTGGCTGCCTTGTGCTGGGTCAATAGTCTTTTCTTGCCTTTCAACCAGCTTGAACTACATCATTATCCATTAGGTTTTGCAATTTCTGTCATTTGGATTGAGCCTTTGATTTTCCTAGATGACCGTCTGCAGACTTTTTGACTTCAATCCCCAATCATCTGGTGAGCTAACCCCTTATCTCCATCTGTTTGTCTACCCTGTTTCTCTGAAGATTCCTATACTGTACATTACATTGGTAAATGATCATGTGT
The DNA here is from genome assembly GCF_000622305.1 of Nannospalax galili. Lineage (NCBI taxonomy): Eukaryota > Metazoa > Chordata > Mammalia > Rodentia > Spalacidae > Nannospalax > Nannospalax galili. The sequence goes on along the minus strand of NW_008343660.1, from coordinate 1,769,931 downwards.
GTTAAAAGCAGATTCTTGAGTCCAGCCTTGGCAGACAAAAGAAAAATGAGGAGGAACCCAACAGAGGGATGCTTTTGGAAGCTCTTGACAAGAAATTCCAATGGACTCTAATATGAACATTTGAAATTTGCCCTGTTCTTTTTTTCTGGTTCCCTGTCTAGAACTTGTAATGCTAACTACTCTTGCCTTTACTTCTCCTTCACATCTCCTATTTACAATTCAAGGATTCTCTTTTCCCCCTAGAGATAAGAGTTATGCAATTTGGGAGTCTTTTAGATAGACCCATTGAAGGGGAACTCCAATCACCTCACCCTGCATCCCTGTTCAGCATGGCAGAAGCCAGAGCTGTCTGCTTCTTGATTCCCTATTGGCAATTTGGGTAACCCCTTCAGAGCATGGTGTGATAAGAATAGGAGGTAGGAATTGGCTAGGCAATTAGGGTAAAAAGACCCCAAAGAAAAGTAGCCAGGTTCTTGGCTAAAAGTTAAAATGTCCTTGGGCCTTTTAGCAACATACGCTGTTCCAAAAGCCAAAAGTGTCAAAAGTACTTGGGAGCTCTTATCTAACCCCTAAAATATTTTAGGGTTACCTCTTCAGAGGGGGGGATGTTAGAGTAGCAAAAGGCACCATTAAAAAAAAGAAAGAAGGGGGCTGGAGAGATGGCTCTGTGGTTAAGAACACTGACTATTCTTGCAGAAGACCTAGGTTCGAATCCCAGCACCGACATGGCAGCTAACAACTGTCCGTCACTCCAGTTCCAGGGGATCCGACAGCCTCTTCTGTCCTCTGCAGGCTTTGCACAGCACAGGTGCACTTATCTATATATAGACAATACATACATACACATAAAATAAAATAAATAAATGAATAAAATATTAAAAGAAAGAAAGAGTACATGAAGTTTTCAGAGAAAAGTGATGGGGAGATAGGGGAGGAGTTGGAGGAGAGGGAGCGGGAGTGGCTTTGATCAAAACACCTTATATGCATGTATGAAATTCTCAATAAATTTTTTAAAGTTAAAAGAAAAAAAAGCAGATTCTGAGATCAAGGGAGGCTCTCTTATCCAGCATGTTTATTTCAAGTATTCTCCAAAATGTTCTCCTAAACATCTTTTCATGGGGCAGGTTGGCCCCCTAGTTCTGTGGTGGAGAGGAGAAATAATAGTAAACAGATTCAGTAAAATCACTGTGCCCTTGAGGACAGCTAAAAGGTACAGTACTTCCAACTCAGTAGCTTACTATAGCTTATCCAATAATAGTTACCCCATAATACAAAAGTGCCTGTAGTGGAATGGGAGGCCTGAAGCTCATCCATGGAGAGGACAAAGAGGACCCACCACCTGGGGCTTTCTCAGTCAGGAGCTCTAGCTGACTTCCTCAACTTTACAAATTGCTTTCTGAAGGACATTTTAGGCATCCAGTTTGATAACGTTTTTATTTGCTACTATTTGTCCTTTTACTTGGAACTTTTAACCAGGGCACATTCTGCTTTGTCCAGGACTCTCGATAGAGAACTCCAGCTGGCTGCCTTAAAGGGGTTTGCAGATTTCTGCCGGATGCTTGTAAGTCCCTGGTTTGATGTTGCCTTTTGTTTGCTCTCAGTTGAGCTACTTACAGTTATCTCTGCTGGAAGCTGTGAGCACCCATTTTGATGCCATTATGCTATTTATCTGCTGCGTCTATTTGCTACTCACTATTTATTCTTTACTTTTACTTGCTGTATGCTTAATAGCTTCACACATTCAAAACCAAAGCACAGCTATTGTGCTCATTCTTTGGACCATATAAAACAATCCCTAACCAATGCAATAGGCTAAGAAAATGTGCAGATTTTGGTAAAGGAGTTGGGAAATAACTACATGTCTAGAACTGCCTTATCAAGAAATAAAATAATTACTAAAAACTGCTCTCAGTAGAGAAGCCCAATAAACAATGAAAACAGTCATCCTGGAAAATGATGCTGAGATGAGTGGGCTAGAGATAATTTTTGCTTGCCTTCTTACACTATCAGTAAAGTATAATTATTTTTAAATGAGGTACATGTGCTGCACTTTAAATTATTTTATTAAAACAGCATTTTCCAAAGCTGCTATCTAACTTTACAATTAAAGGTCATTTGCAAATTCTGTAATATAAAATAGGGGAAAGATGGAAATTCATGCACAATCTCTTATCAAGCCTTTTCTTTGAAAGCAAAGGTTAGAGTTTAATCATCACACTTTTCTCTTTGTTAATCTCCAAGTTACTGTGATATGTGGTTATTCAATTAACCTGAACCAAGAACATTTACCATAATGACTTCCTAATATTTTCCAACTCGTTTTAGAAAAGCTATTTAAATACTTGATAAGGAACAGGTTTTACTAAGTCAATGGATTTTCATAAAAAAAATTTTTTAAAGAAATTGATTGTCCTAGTTTGCTGTCTGTTGCTGTGATAAGCATCATAACCAAAATCAACTTGAGAATGAAAGGGTTTATTTCATTTTATACCTCTAAGGCATAGTCCAACTCTGAGGGAGGTTGGGCAGGAACTCAGGGCAGGAATCTGGAGGCAGAAACTGAAGCAGAAATCATGGAAGAAAGCTGTTTACTGGCTTGCTCCCCTGGCCTGCTCAGCCTACTTTTTATACAGTCCATGCCCACCTGCCCGGGGCTGGCACTGCCCACAGTGGGCTGGGCCTTCCTATATCAGTCAACAAATAGGAAAATGCCTCATGGACATGGCCACAGGCTAACTTATGGAGACATTCCTCAACTGAGGTTCCTCTTCCCAAGGACTCTAGCTTGTGTCAAGTTAAGGGAAAACCAGCACATTGATATTATTTAATTGTCTATTCATTGATGTGTGATTTCTGTAGTTCTGGTGTGAAAGAAATTCACATATTTTTATAAGTAGGTATTTTGCACTGCTTGCTCTTTCATTTTATTATAGTCTAAAAATACTTTCTGTCTATATGACGAAAAGTACAGATTTTCATGGTGTGCCTTTGCATTGACAGGTGTTGCAGAGTCCAGGGGACCCAGTGTATCCTCAATTCATATGAAATCTTCACAACAGACAAACCCCATAAGTTACAAGTAATTCATATCTGAAGAGATATAAGTCCTACTCGGATTTTTAAAGATTTAGCTTTCCTGGTCTTTGCTTTCATTATTAATAATGACAGCTTATCTTTGCAGTTGAGTATTATAAAGTTTTCATAGGAACTTTCATATAGCTCTCAAATAGTTCATAAATGGTTAAATTACCATTTTAGAAGCGATAAAATTATGCAATGATTTCTACAATTCCACACTTTTTAAAGGAGAATAGAGAATCCTAGCCAGCTTTTCTGCCCCCTTTCCTAGCTCACTCCTTTCTCCTACATCATTGGATTGAAGAGGATAATGTATTTTGTAGCTCTGACATACACAGTATTGGTATTCAACCAGAGGAAGATAAGAACATGCTATCTGTCCTCATTAAGTATTTACAATGTAACAGAGAATTATATCCTTGCATCTAGATGTTCCATCTCAGAATGATTTGGAAAAGCAAGATTACAATATCACATCCTATTTGTGCAGAACATTCAACTTTTTTAGAGTAAATGTAAGGTGATTGCCTTACATCAATTAGAAATCCATTTCAGTGTAACAAATATTGGTTGTTAAGTACTGACAATAAACAAATCACTTGGTTGAATATGTGCTTTATGTAGGATTGATTGTGGATTGTCCTGTTGCTTTCTAGTTTCCTACCTATTGAAGCTGATGCATCTCCTTCCTGACTCAATGATTGTAATTTCAAGGTTAAATTGTAAAATGAACATTAAAAATTATTCTTCTGCAATGACTGTGATAACCAAAGTTTTATTTGCCAGACTAAAAATTTGAGAGATGATTCTTACACACTTCCTTAATTATAAAGGACCAGAGGCTGACAGCCTATAAGAACAGTATTTTTGCAGTAAGAGAGCTTAAGAACGATACCCAGAATAAGTAAATACTGCTTTGTCGCTCCCACGGGATGATGATAATAAAAAAAATCCCTCTCTGGGATGGGTGGAGGGAAACTAGTAGGAACGTGGTAGGGAAAGAAGAAAGAATGAAGACTGTGATTTGTGATGTGACTATGAGACCTCTCTACCATTCTCCTTCTTAGTTTTGAGCCCCCAGAATGGGGGTAGGATGTAAAATAAAGCACAAATTCCAGGGGAAAAGATGATTTCTTCCCAGTGGACTCTGATGGGAAGCGCGGAAATAAGAGCTGCCAGGGAGGCCTGGTCATCACAAGCTGATGAATGGTCTCCTTTAAGGACATAACAAACAGTTTCACCAGAGGCAGAGACAACAGCCCAAGACACTTGGAAGGATAGAGGCAGGATGGTGGCTGCACCTGATCCTGGGAGGAAAAAACTGTTTTCAGAAACATACAGAAAATATTGAAGGTGCTCTATAGGATATTTTTAAACATTTCTATTTTATTTGATCATCAATAATAACAGTGATTTTAAAAAGTGATTTGTCATTAAAATAATTGTTCTAGAAAATAAAAAAATGTATTTCTACACATCTGAAAGTGGAAGTAACTGCCATATTACTTTATAAAAGGAAGACAGAGTCAAATAACTTGAGGTAGGTAGCAAAGAACAAGGCTGTGGAGGGACAATAATACATATTTACCAATTATTATAGAATATGAGACATCAAATCCCAAATTTCAAAATGATGAAGTCCAAAGCCACTATATATGCAAACCAGTGAAAGACAACAGTAAAAAGTTGTGTACTAGGGGCTGGAGTGAGATGGCTCATCACTTAAGAACACAGCCTACTCTTGCAGAAGGCCTGGGTTCAATTCCTAACACCCACATGGCAGCTAACAAGCATCTGTCACTCTAGTTCCAGGGGATCCAACACCCTCTTCTGGCCTCCATGGACATGGTAGGCATGTGATGCACTTACATACACGCAGGCAAACTACTCATAAGGATAAAATAAAAATAAAATTTAAATGTTAGGTGTTTAATCTCCCAATTGAAATTATTTCTAGCATCTATCTATCAATATCTATCATTTATCTATCATCTATCTATTTATCTAATCTGTGTGTGTGAGCTCTATAACATTAACTATGTAATTCTTAGCCCTAACATACATTTTCACTATGATTATTCATTTTAAAATTGTATTGTCAGGATACTTTTGTATCAATAACTGAGAGAGAATGGGTTAAAAGTTTTTAGGAAACACCGTTTTCTCAAACACTGCACCTTGCTTCTCTTCCTTGAGCTCACATGGAGACCGCCACTCCTATTTCATAATTCCTTAAGGAAACTTGCTCAACATGCTTTCACAGGCTATTCCTTCTGCCTGGAAAGTTCTTCCCATAAATGACCATGTCACTAACCTCCTCATCTCTGACAAATTTTGCTCCCATCACAGTCTAATACAACAGCCAGACCACCCATCTGGTTCTGGTGAACCCCCACCTGGATCTACTATTCTGTGTTCAATATAATCCATTACATTCTAAATACTATGTAATTTACTTGTTCATTCTGTCTACTGGTAATATTATACTACCCACACTGAATAAAAACTTCAGACGAACAGAATTCTTTTCTTTTAAAATCACTGATTAAACTCCATGCACCCAGAAAAACACTTTGCACTTAAAGGTTCTCATAAATATATACTGAATAAAAGAATGCTAACATTTCGTGTCCAGCCTCAAATATTTTCTGCACAGATCCTTTAATACGAAAAACAAAGAGTTCTTCCTTAAGCTGTGAATGCTCAAAGGCCATCTTGCAGTGACTTTCTCATTTCCCAGCTTGCTCTTTCACACCCTGAGCCTTTGCTTCAGATCTAAACAACTATACTTTCAGCCTCAGTCCACCCTGTGCTTAGCTTAGGAGAGCACACTGTTATGTAAATTCTACAAACTAGGGATGGACAAAGAAGTAGCAAACAGGATGGAAGACATCCAGACTCACACTGCCTCCAGCTCTCTTGCCTATTTTGGTTTCACACCTGTTAAACCTCTCACACCGTCTACTCCTGTCTGCTTCATTTGATGGGCTGCCCTTCTTTGGTGATCAGTTCTCTGATCTGCCCATCCTGGATGGGTTTGTCCCCTTCATCTTCTGTTTACAGGGAGTAGTGGGAAATGTACACACCCATATTCCCACATTCACAGGCTTCGCCCACACGTCATATCACCTCGTTCCTGGAAACTGCAGAATCTATCTTCTTTCATGAGCATTATTATCTAGAAGATACATTCAAGATCAACAGAGTGCATGTTGCTTACCTTACAACCATGAGGTAAACTGCTGGAGTAATTACAACAAAGCAGATGTTTTCAAAATACAATTAAACAAGCTTAAAATTTCAAAACTTTAAGTCTAGGCCTGTAGAAACATATTTTTTGTTAACCTTAAAACTCCATGCTCAGGCTGAAGAGATGGCTCAGCGGTTAAGAACACTGCTTTGTTCTTGAAGAATACCCAGGCTCGAATCCCAGCTAACAACTGTCCATACCTCCAGTTCCAGGGGATCTGAAGGTCTCTTCTGTCCTCTGCGGGCATTGCACGACACGGGTGCACTTACCTACATGCAGGTAATACACTCATACACATAAAATTAAAATAATAAATAAAATATAAAAACACCCCTCCATGCTCATTTTCTTCTTTTATTCTCTAACCAGTAGTGACTATGAATTTTTTCTACTAGTCTGAATTTTAACTATCCTAACACTTAAACCTACCCCACATTCCAGCTTCCTTTCGTGCCCTCAGAAATCTCACATCTAGCTGTATTTCTTCTGCAATCTACTCCAGCTGTGCAAAGATCCTTCCAAGTTCCCTTGACCCACACTGTAGTTTCTTCATGTTCATTTCTGTTTTGAAACTACTGCTCAGCCACTTCTGGTGGCAGAAATGTAATGCTTTGTGTGAGAAGGCAACGTATCTGACATTTGCTTTAAGGAAGAGCACATATACAATAATTAAGAAAATGTCTGTGGTCTGGAGAGATGGCTCAGTGGTTGAGAGCACTGGCTGCTTTTGCAGAGAACCCAAGTTCAATTCCCAGCACCCACATGGTGGCTAACAACCATCCACAGCTCCAGTTCTAGGGGAATCCAGCACCCACTTCTGACCTCCATGGGCATTGCATGACACGGGTGCACTTACATACATGCAGGCAATATACTCATACAAATAAAAATAGTAAACTATATATGAAAAAAGAATCTGCAATGGCTTTGGCAATGAAAACTGAAAAAGTAATGGATACTACACTTTGTAGAATTTGTCATATAAGTGATGAATGATGTAAATCAGTTCCTTTGCATGAATGAATGTGTCGACACATGTGTGTACACATACATAAACATAAGGGGAAATAAACAAAGGAAAGGAGGCACTAGTTTGCCCTTAGTATCAAAACAAGACACCTATATTATTTACGTTGAAATTTTTGAACATGAATGAGTTGGATGAAGAAAGAACAGGGCCGTGGAGTTGTAATTTGTTTCTGAGACAGGATAATTGTTCTCTAGCCTAGTAAATCTGTCTTAGTAGAGTTATAGGCAAGTATGATAGGATAAGCTGAGTGGTTGAATTCAGGCCGTGTAAGTGATAGGAAAGATGTCTGAACAAGAAACTATTACGTTCAAAGATTTGCAAAAACTGACATGGCAGTGTGCTGGCTCAAACATACAATCAAGCCCACAAGCTTCCACAAAACACAATTTCTTAGTTGTTACTTGACTATTTTTCATACTGATAGATGTTTTGCCCTTGGGGTACACTGCTTTGCACATAAAGAATGGTTCCTCTTTGTTCCCATTAGTTTGAAAGACAAGACAGTGACACTGTGCTGAACATAGTCCAGTGTGCACACTGTTTTCAGAACAAACCCACTTTCAAAAAGCACATTCTGATGATAAGGAAGCAGAGATGATATTTTTTGGTGTTTGAATTTGTGATCCCTGCAGTATGAGGGGAGAGACTTCCAACGTGTCCCCTGAATAACAACGAGGCATTGGAAAGCAATGACATTCTAATCGCTGCTTCAAATGTCAGCACAAGGATGCTGTGGGGAGCAGACCCAGCACACAAGTTAACGGCTTTACTGTAAAACCACAAGGGAGCAATTAATGGAAAGCTGTTACTAACCTCCATGCATTCTATTGCTCAAGTGTCTAGAGAGAAGGGCTAATTATAGTTCTAACCTTTCCCAATGGGCCATGAATGACTCTCCAAATATAAGATGTTCTATAAGAAAAACTATGATGAAGACATAGAACTGACCTATAATTGAGTTCTCTAGGACACTGCGCCCATAGTAGAAAAACAAATCATGTTAGTAACTTGAAAGTCACCAAGTTTTCATTCAACAAAATATTAAAGTAAATGAAAAGCTAGCTGTATGATTAAGAAAGAGCAGTAAGATGTATAAACTTCATGTGAAAGTTACAGTGGTCTCAGTGCCAGAATGTTACATTTTTCCCCACCTCGCAGCAGAGCTGTTTCAGAGCAGGTTATTTGAGTGAAGAGCTAAGATGAACCTAGAATATGAGACTTCCACTATTAAGCAATATGATTAAAGGGAAGCTGGTTGGAATGTTTTTTTTCAGTGGTTTAGAAACAACACAGAAACGTTTGTAAAAGGAGATATCCAAACTACAGTATCACTTATTAAGGCACAAATTTCAAGATTATAGCAAATTCATTTGCTTCTTCTAGGTAAGGCTATCTTGAAGTAGGAACTGGCTTTAATATAGTCAGGAGATCCTGTTCGTTAAAAAATCCTCACAGAGTTCCTTGCGCTGGGCAACTAACCGTGTTAAAGAAGAAGGCAAATTCACTGCCTTCAAGTTTTATATATAATGTGCACAGAGATTGAAGACCATACTATGCAATGACTCAATAAGAATTCTGTAGGTGGTTAGTAAATCAAAGGACTGTGAAAGGAAACCCTGGAATCCAGAGGAGGGCTCCGTGGAGCAGAGAGGGTTTCCAGGGTCCGGGAGGACAGACTTCTGAAAACACAATGAGGAAAAGGACATTTCAGGGCAGCCTTTAGTGGTTATTTTCCTAGGTGTTGGAAGGAAGAATTATTAACTTGACATTTAAAGAGAAAGCCACAGCCCTTGCCACAGCTGAGAAAGCCTTGCATGACTGATAGACCTTTTCTCTGTCTCCCCGCCTCAGCTTTCCCTCACATCACCTTTTACTACTTTGCTTCAGCTCTGTTGCCCTCACATGCAAACCTTCCAGAAACACAGTCACCACAGTGTCTTATGGCTCTGCCTGTCCACTCATCCAGTCTGTTATAGTCTCAAGTTTGGTTCCAAGGCTACCCTGTTTAAATACGCCACCAGCCACCACCATCCTTTGCTCTAACCTGTCTTGCCACTGATCTAGTACCTTCTAATATATGTGTGAACTTTAACTATGGCTTATTTTTCTGTCTGCTATAATACAAGATCCACTTGGACTGGAATTCTTGTCTTTTGTTTTTTTCATGAATGTATCTAAAATCCTTAGCAATATTATTGGTATAGGACAGGTGTTCGGGAAATATTGATTGAATTGAATGTTTGA
>NW_008343660.1:1704322-1760201 GCF_000622305.1 Nannospalax galili | reverse complement strand
TGGTCTTTTTGAGACAGGGTCTGCCTGTAGCCCCAGCTGTCCTGGAACTCACTATATAGACCAGGCTGGCTTTGAACCCACAGAGATCTACCTGCCTCTGCCTCCCAAGTGCTGGGACCACAGGTGTGCAGCACCATGCCCAGCCATTTTGTTATTTTTTATTTTTAAGTAGATTTATAAACATGTTTAACTTCTAGTTTTGCTGCTAAAATATCAGTATAATTAATATTATTTTAAAACAAAATCTGAGATGATGATTTATAGCAATAGAAAATGGGTAAATACTTTCAAATGTTTTTTGATTATAGCAATAGAAAAAGCGTAAATATTTTTAAATGCTTTAAAAAATTTTTAATTCCCAAAGATTCTTCTACAAGTACAAACCGTGACTAAGCATTCAAAAATAAGAATATTTTAAGAATGATTTGACAATATAATCCATTTTTTATTTCTTTACTAGCTTTTAAGAATGCAGTTAAAAATCAAGGGTGGTAGAATGCAGTGATATAAAGGGGGAAAGGAAAATTATAATAAAGTATAATAAAGTATAAAGGGTTAAATTGGGAGAGGAATAGGAGGGCAAGGCAGCTATGGAGGTTTAGGGAGGGATAGCTAACAGTAAATGTCCTTAGAAAAAGCCACATGGAAACCTACCACTATAGAAGCTTCTTAAAGTATACATATATATTATTAAAAAAGATCAAAAGGAGTTACCTTATAATAAGACATTGCCCCTACCATAGGCTAACAAATGGCAGAAATGAACTCCTTCTCTTGAAACTGTTGACCAGAGGTCCCATAGACCCTCAAACACTAATACCATTGCCCCTGCTCTTGGTTACCCACCAGAACTTCATGCTAAGACCCTTGCTGAAGACCCTATATACAAGAGCTGTAGAACAAACAAGAAGAAATCAAGATGGTGCTGACTTCAGAGCCTCATCTCTACCAGATAGCTTTCATAGTGCTGGGAGGTGCTACAAGAAAGAAAAAAAGAAAAAAAGTAACCATTAACCTTACCGGGCTATGAATCCTGTGAACTAAAATAACAATTGGCTTGGCAAGGTATGCCCACCAATGTTATAATGGAACAAGTACGAACAGGAGTAAGTAACCACTCTTAATTGGACTTAAGGTCTTGTTCCTATGATGGAGCCCATTCCTGACATTGATACCAGGCTTAGGAATCAGAGGCTAGACAAGTCACAAAACATAGGGGAGAACCTAATACTAGTTTTCTACTTGATAGTTATAGTACTAAACTGACTCCTAATAACTAATTGTTATACCCATAGATTATTGCATCTCTCAACTCTGATCAGAGAGGTTTTCTTATGTATGCAGCAGATGGTGATTAACACAGAAACCCAACAACTGGCCAAAAAGTGAGAACAAGAGACTGATGGTGAGTGCTTATCCCTAAGTATAACACCTATATCAAACTTCTCCTAATGCTCAGAAATCACTGAAGCGGGGAGGGGGCAGAAAGACTGTAGAACCAGAGGTGGTCGATGACCCCAAGGAAACAGGGTTTTCCAGACAACTAGTTAATTACTATATGAACTCACAGCAATGGTGACAGCATGCATAAGTTCCATGTAAACCAGACAAAATCCCAGCATAGACGTGAGGAAGTGGGTAAGAAACCACATACACTCTAGGGAAATTTTGGCGTCTGAGGGCTACTGAGAGGGACAGAGACAGTCTCTTTCATGCATGGGACTCTTAATAGGTTAACCAGACTCCAGTGGATGGACCCACATTGAAGGACATTTGGGGACATAAATCAGACTCTATAGGCCTTATTTTATATTCAGTATAGTACAATTAAATTGGGCAGGGGATAGTAAGAAGAGGGATCTGAGTGCTATCAAATTATAATGTTTGGAACTCACAAAAAATCAATAAAAATTTTTGAAAGGTGCAATTAAAAAGCAGTATTATATTGATATTATGATAGGGTTTTAGCAAATTTGTTATTATATTTCTATTTATATTTTCACTAAGTCTAGAGTAACTTTAGTTTGCAGGGAATTCAAGTAGAAAGAAATGAAGTCTTGAATTACTTTCCCTTCTTTTGGGTTTTACATACACATGTACGTACACACATACATATCAATGCATGTTATTTGTTTCATGAATGTTTATTGTACATTGCCCAAAAGGACATTGGCATGATCACTCATGTAAGTAACCTAGGCATACATTTATTAAATTAAGTTGCATTTTGGGAAGTAATAAATTATCAAAATTTCTTATGCACAATACAGAATACACCCATACAACAAAACCATAGGAAAAGGGCATGTCTTTGGATGCCAGGTTTTTAAAATAATTCCTGGATAACAGTAATTGTTCAATACATTCTTGTTAAAATGCTAATAACTGAAATTTTATTTATACAAGTTTTTAAAAAGAAGACCACTAGCCAGGCATGGTGGAGCACACTTTTAATCCCAGCTGTAGGGAGGTAAAAGCAGGCAGATCTCTGTGACATAAAGGCTATCCTGAAGTACCAGGCCAGTTTAACTACGGGGACACCCTGTCAAAAAAAAAAAAAAAAAAAAGCCAAACAAACAAAAAAGAAGATAGCTAGTTCATTTGCTTTTTAACATAACAGGGAAATAAATATCAATAAACTAGATCCAATTCTTACTGTTCACTTATTAATTTTATGTTTATTGATTTCCTATCATGTTTCAGGTGACTTGCTGTCAACATTCTTAAAACATACTAAGAACCGAGACACTATGGTTCAATAAAATTATGAAAAAAATAACATATTCTCCATGATTTCACAATAAAAGTATGTAAAATTTATGCACAAATAACTAACACAAGCCAAAAATGAATAATGTGTTGAAAAAAAATTTAAAAATTCCTGGGAAGGTAAACCTCAGGCTTATCTTGTATGGTTTACAAGTGCTCCTGCTCATTTTGTTCTGTTTTTCCTATGTGTTTTTACACCAGGACACAAGCTTCTTGTATGCTTTCCAGCTTTCTCTTTTCCAAAATTGTTTTGACCACTCAATCTCCTTTGCAGCTCTGCAGAAATTTTAGAATCCCCTGCAATGTTCTGGGGGAAAAGAGAAAAGAAAAAGAAAACCCTTGGTAGGGCTTTGATTATGATTGTAACCAATATCGATTGATTGATTGATGATTGATTTTGTGTGTATCTGTATATATGTGAACAAGATCATGTGCCATGAAACATGTGTGCAGGTCAAAGATTAACTTAGAGTCAGTCCTCATCTTCTACCTTGTTTGAGACAGGATATGTTGTTATTCAGCAGACCTGCCTACCTCAATTGGCTAGTTTGAAAGCTTTAAGGGATTCTGTCCCCCATCTTCCATCTCCACGCGGGAGTGCTAGAATATCTTATGTGCACTACCTGGCCAGGTTTTATGTGGGTTTGGGGCTCTGAATTCAATTTCTGATGTTTATGTGCCAAATGTCCTACTCAAAGAGCCATGTGCACAATCCCAAAGTATTTAGACTAATTTTGGAGAAATTGAAATAGTAATAATGAGTATGAGTCCATGAATTCTCCATTTACTTAGACGTTACCTAACTTCTTTCAACAGTATTTTATAGCTTTCCACATATGGGCTCTGGATCAACTGCGCCCATGTATAATGTGGTTGTTTGAATGAAAATTTCCCCCAGAAGCGTCATGTATTTGTACATTGTATCCCCAGTTGGTGGCCCCTGTCTTGGGACTTTTTAGGAAATGTGGCCGTTCTGGAGGAAGTGTCACTAGGGGTGGGCATTAATAGCTCTCAAGCCTTGCTGGATTTCCAGTCTCTCTCTGCTTCCTGTGCCTGCTTGAAGATGTGACTGCGCCACTTTCTTCTCTGGCCCCCTCCTGCTACCATGCCTCCCCGCCAGGAAGGATTCTGATTCCTATGGAACCATAAGCTCAAATACACTCTTCCTTTTATAAATTCCCTTGGTCATGATCTTTTATCACAGCAACAGAAAAGTAACTGAAACATATCCCTATATACTTCATATTTTTGATACTTTTGTAAATAACACATTACTAAATTTCATTTTCCATTTTTAGTTGCTGGGATGTAGGGTCACAGTTGATTTCTAAATACACAGTATGATATGAGTATCCCATAGTCTGTTAAATATCTTTCTTAGCTCTGGAAGCATTTTTGAAGATTCTTTGAATTATGTTAAGGTAGGTGTTATTTTTTCTTTATATGTCTTTTATAATTCACCAATGTGGGCATGAATTTTGTTAGAATGATTTTTACTGTTAACTCAGTTTAACTACTTTTTCTTGAATGGGCTTTAATAGTGTGGTTTTTTTTTTTTTTCAAGAAATTTTCCCATTATACATATGTTGTTAAATTTATGGGTGTATGTTCCATAACAATACTGTTTACTACCAATATTATCATTTTAGTGTCTATAGGATCGTAGTGGTGTTCTCTCATTCATTTTTGACACTCTTAATTTGGATCTTCCTTAATCTATCCTAGTCAACCTGTGTACTACTTAAGAATACTAAGGCAACATCATCTAATTGACATCCTTTCATCCTGTGCTCATACATTTTAGCTCCATATATATCTAAATTTCGCTACTTTTTGTATAGTCAGACAATTCTTTTAATCAGGTTATAAAGAAAGAAAGATCTTTCATATTTACATGCACATGTGTCATTCCTGGTGTTCTTCGTTTCTTTGTGTAGATCTACATTTTTGTCTGCCATAATATTTCCTCTACCTAAATAATTTAATATATCTTAGACTGCATGTTCTCTGATAATGGTATACATTGGAATTAATATTCAGATAAATGTCTCAGCTATATTTTTGTCTTGAAATGTCTTTATTTTTCCTCTGCTCTGGAAAAAGTATTTTTGCTGGCTATCTCATTTTAGGAAGGCAGGTGTTTCTGGTAGCTTCGTGGTTGGCTTTAGTGCTGTTGTTTTTATTCATGCAGACTCTACTATGAAGTTAATACTCATTCTCTATGAATTTCTTCAGGAGGGATCATAGTTCTGTTGGCTGCTTTCATGACTTCATCAGTTTGCCACAGGTTGCTGTACCTGAGCACTGCAGACCTGGTGGTGTAAGCAATAGGGATAAGTTTCTGACAGTTCAAGAGTCTGGAGTGTGAGGTAAAGGTGTTGGTAGAGCAGGTTCCTTCCTGAGGCTGCCTGGAAGGACCCACTTTGGGCCGTTATTCTCAGCTTGCAGAAGGTTGCCTCCTCTATATTTTCACACCAACTTCTCTCTGTACTTTTACGTTCTGATGTCCTCTGTTCATAAAGGAATTACACATATTAAATCATTTCCCACTCCAATGACCTCATTTTTATTTAAATGCCTCTATAAAGACCTTATCTCCAAATTCAATTACAACACGAAGTGCTGGATAACATATCCTCGAGCCTATCAAAAGCACTCTGACGAGGATATGCCCAAGTAGGTTTTTCTCTTAAGTTTCTTAGATTTGTGAATCATTGCCTTCTACCAATCTTAGTGAACTATTGACTATTAATCTCTTCTAAAATTTCTTATAACCTTGCCCTGATTTCTTCCTCTTCTCCTTTTGTTACTCTCTGACTTTAATTGCTTTATATTTTAGCATATATTAACCTACCTATTGATGCTTTCTCTTACCCTTTTTTATCCTTCCTGTTTAGTTTGGACAATCTCCGTTGATGCATTTTAACGCTCACTGACTTTTCCCTCTTTCATGTTTGTCTGCTGATAAGCTCATTGCAAAAATCCATTTCTGACAGTGTTTTTCATTTTTAGCATTTTTGTTAAACAATCAAAGTTTGTATCTGTCTGCCAAAATTCCCCAACTCTTCATGCATGCATTTTCCACTTGACTCTTTAAAATATAAATCATAATTATTTTAAAGGCTCTGTCTGAATATTCTAGTATCTGAGCCATCTTTGGCTCTGGTTCTGTTGACTGCTTTGCTTCTTGACAAAGGCTCATTTCATTTTCTAGCTATTTTTATATGCCTTGCAAGTTTTGATTGATTGCTATATTAAATAACACCAGAGACTGAAGGAAATTGAATCTATGCCCAGAATATATTCCTCTTTTTGTCATATTGCTGGTATACATGTGAATGCTAGGGCTAGGAGGCAGGATTTTGTAAGAAGAGGTACCAGACTTCAGATACATTTAATTCACTTCACATCTCAATTCTTCCGTCCATGGACTACTGCTACTTTGGAGTTAGAATGAATTAGTGCACATTTTTTTTCTCAGGGCTCCATCTTCATCCTAAACTGATTAGAGTCCCTTCACTCTTCATGACCATTCCAATCCTCTAATTTCTCAGTTCAAGAGTTGTGGAAAGCACAGAGGACATTTTTAATTTGACTTCATCAGTTTTAATATTTAGTGGGTACTATATACCTAAGCCTCAGAAACAGACCTTTCCTAGTATTCCTGACATTCCTTTTTAGCAAAATTGCTTTTAATTGACAAGGCTCTTCAACATGAGTAACTTTCTTGCCTCCTTCCCAGTGATTGTAGAAATGTGATTCTCATCTTGAGAACCTTCGCTGTGAGTGGATGTCTTTCTCCAGTTTGGTTGCACATAGTTTTTATTTCTCCCAGGAGTAACTTTTTCCTCTCATGAGAGAATATTCCAGAATGCAACTGGATTTTTTGCAGACTGCCATTGGTGTCCTTACCATCTAGTTTCCTGAAGACTCTTACATGTTTTAATCATTTCTTCTCCATTGAACTATAATCTCTGTGAGGACACTGAACATTTCATACATTGTTTATAAGAGTTCACTTTGTACGTGACACAATGCTCAGAATACTGTATACCCAATGAACATTTTAAAGGTGTAAAAGAATGATACCTGATCATCATATTGTAGATTGTATCATATTTCATATTACATCCATTCAAACAAATTATTATATAACTACAATTTACTCAGATATATTTAGTTACATTAACTTATTCAGATTAATTTAACAAATTATGTAAGAAGGGCGAGGACAACTTTAAATAAAACTTCAACTCTTGGATGGAATAGAATATGAACATCAATCCCTCAGAATTAAAGTAGAACAGCACTCAAGTCACCCTGAATGAATTTCTGCCATTTCTTAGAAATAGACAAGATTTATGTAAAGAAATGTGCAGGTGAATATAATTTTCTGAAGAAAATATCCAGGGATATAAGGACAGTCAGCTTGCAGCCTGCCTCTTTTTTCATAAGAATCTCTTCTTTAGGGATGTTTTCAGCTACTTTTTGCAGAATCAAGGAGCTCCATTTCAAGTGAGCACATGTGCTTTTTAGTGGTTATTCAGGCTGAATTGCTAGAATCATTTAGAGTTTAATGCTCACAAAATATAAAGAAACAGAAAGATATGGATAGTAGAAGTACAGGTATTCATCAAATTATTATTTTATTCTACTCTGAGAAAGAAAACAGCATCAAGTATATTTATATAACTTAGAACGGACTTTTAGAATACGCAGGTCATTCACATGCCTGAAGTACGCTCAGGGATCTATCAAGAACTTGGGTTGCTACTGGTTGACATATCATAAAGCAGAGAATTAAAATGATGCTACTGACATGTCCAAACAGGATTTTTCTTTAACAAGTGGCTTGATACCCTAAAGAATCCTATGTCTGCTGTTTAGTCTTTGGCATCTTAAAAAACTTTTTCAGTAAATAGAAAGTTTTAAATATACTTTCAAAACACCTTAGAACATTACTTTCCCAGGGATGCCATGAATAAACCTATGAAAAGTTGTCCTAAAGGCGGCCTTGTTGATAAATGCTGAGAGCGAAGGAAGGGGCTCAGATGGCCTGCGGAAGTCCAGCCTTCATGACCATAAAGCAGAGGACAAGCCACATCCTCATATATGACCTCATTGGACTTAGCCACTGAAATCATGTCATCAAATGAAATAAAATAGTTAAGCAGTTTGTACTTGAAACACAGTCTATTAAAATGATTAGAAAGTTTGAAACAATAGCAAATGAAAGGTACTTTTAAAAATTTTATTTATTATTTTTATTTTGTGTGAGTGACTGCCTGCATGTGAGTAAGTATACCCGTGTTGTGTAACACCCAGGAGGTCAGAAGAAGTTGTCAGACTCCTGGAACTGGAATTACAAATGGTTGTTAGCCAGCAGGTGGATGATGGGAATCGAACCCTGGTTCTCCGCAAAAGCAGCCAGTGTTCTTAGCCACTGAGCCATCTCTCCAGTCCCAGAAAGGCATGTTCATAATGAACCAATAACTTGTACTATTATTTTACCCAGGTTCAATTCCTAGCACCCACATGGTGGCTAACCACAGTCTGTAACTCCAGTTCCAGGGGATCCTATACCTTCTTCTAACCTCCACAGGCATTTCACGTCATGGGTGCACTTACACACATGCAGGCAATACACTCATACACACAAAATAAAAATAATAAATAAAATTTTAAAAGAAATATGTTAAAATTATAATGAAACAACAACAAAACCCAACTTGGTTAAAACATAAAGGACTTGAACAGACTTTTCTCCATAACAGGTTCACAAGTGGTCAATAAAGAATTCTCGGCTTCACTCACTGGGAAATGCAAATTGAAGGGAGATACCACAGTCGACCATTTCACATTGTGTCGGCTATTGACTCACACACAAAATAACAGAGAACAGCAAGCAAGGAGTCAAAGCAATTTCATTTCTACATATATACCCAAGAGCACTGGAAACAGGCATCTGAATGCAGATCTGCACACACAAGTTCAGAGCATCTAAAAGGTGAAAGCAACCCAAACATTGATTAATCAATGAATAGATAAAATTTGATCTACACAAACAATATTATACAGGGTCAGAAAGGAATGAATAGTACAAGTGCAGGGACTTGCCAAAGTATTAACATTTTATTCTGCAGTGAGGAAAAAAATAGTATCAATATGTAAGAATTCAATGTACGAACAACAGAATCTTAGAATACATAAGTCAATCACATGCCTGTAGTATGCTCAAGGATATATCAAAAACTTAGTTTAGTTTTGGTTGGCATGTTATAAACAGAAGTTTAAAATTACTACAGTTATGAAAGGAAGGACACTTTTATACCTCCTATAGTATGGATGAGCCTGGAAGGTAAGATGCTAAGTGAAATAAGTCAGTCACAAGAGGACAAAAACTGAATGTCCCCACACGCGAAGTGTCTAGAATAGTCAAATTAATGAAGAAAACGTTTAGAATGGTGGCTGTCATGTGTAGCTGGAAAAGGAGAACAGAAAGGCCCTGAGGAGAGATGGCAGGGATGGAAGGACAACAATGTGAACATACATAATGCCAGTTACTGTGCAGTTTAAAACAGGAAAGATGGAAATGTTGGGCATATTTCATGGCTTTAAATAATTTAAAATTTAACACCTCAAATGCAAAGAAATATACAAACCGTTTACTATGACCTTTTCAGGCTTATCGAAATACTGAGAGAAAGACTGTGCATCTTTGCCCATTCTATCTCTAATTTTTGACACATGTTATACAGTCAATAAAAACTAAATTTGGAAATGGAATGGGTCCCCATATGGCCCAACTTAGAGTTGTAACATCTGTGCTCACTGCCTCAAATTTAAAAAAAAAAATTGTTGACATTCCTCCTTGACTCCTTCCCCATCATCAAGTCCTTTCAGAGACAGAGAAACAGAACTTTATGGTTCTACGTTGTTGTTTCTCCATTTCCAGGCAATCGCATATAAATCAAGACAGACAAGCAAAGGCCACTGTGAGCTCAGAGGTAACCTGCATTTACAACTCCAATGATGTCTGTCACATCAATGCCTCTCAAATGAGTCATCCACAAATACAGGGGCTCTTTAGGGTATCACACACTAAGCCCACCAGTTTAAACCTTTCAGGACCTTCACAAAGCAAGTTACAAATGGGGAAGGATGGAAGGTAAGACATGATGAAAGAAGCAGAGGATCAAGAATAGAGAAAGTAAAGACAGGACAGAAGTACATGTAGAGAACGACTAAGTTTGAGGAGTGTGTCAAGCATATTTCTGTATGTCATTTTATTTAATCGCCACAGCAGCCTGGTTAGTCAACTAAGTTTTTCAAATGAGAATATCAAAGTTCACAAAAGTAAAGGGAAAATGCTGAGAGATTGTTGAGACTGGGAGATGATTCAGTCAGTAAAATGCTTGTCACAAAACAGTGAGGACCTGCGTTTAATCACCAGCACTCACATAAAGAGTTATGTGGTGCTGTGTTAACACCGTTGCAATCCAGGTCTGGGGAGGTATAGATAAAGCAGTTTACTGGGTTTCACTGGCTAGCCATTCTAGCCAAATTAGCAGGGCCCAGGTGTGAGTGAGAGATTCTGTATCTATATAAAAAAAAGTGGACCGCTCCTGAGGAACACCACCCAAAGTTGGCCTCTGCACCCTCACATGCAAGCGCACACATGTGCCCCCCCACCACAGATCAAGATTGTCCTCTGGCTTTCACATGTAAGCACACACATGCACTTCACCACACACACATACACAAAAGAAAGGATGTCTTTGAGAGGACTGACACTAGGAATGCAAATTTCCTTTCACAGGTTGCAGCCAAGGAAGTGAAGGGTCTAACTGCCGTTCTTGAAGAGGAAATTTTATTCAGTGTTTAAACGCTGCAAAGATCTTCCATTTTTATCCGTGTTAAATGATCATAATGAAGAAAAAAGCCACATTCCGAGTATATTTGTATTTGCAGGCAAGAAGCTGGAGGCTCTGCCCAAACTCAAGTGGAAAGTGCATCAAAAGACCTTTTGTGGGAACTTTATTGCTAGGGCATAACCTAGTCTTTAAACATTTTAAATTGCCCCCCAAATTGGTAAAATTGCACAAAGATTCTTTCCTGGTAGGATTTCAGTCCTTTCTCCAACTACTTGTTCTAAATTTAGCTGGGCTCTTCTTTTCTTATGCCTCATCCCACTCAATTCTCTGTACTTTCTTTCACACACTTAACAACTTTGCAGCTTTTCAGATCTCCATCCACTTTTCCCCATACAGCTGAAGCAGCAGGCAGTTTTACCACTGAATGAGGTGGAACTTTCATGTGTCACAGGGCTGGTGGGAGAGGTCCCTGGAGCCAGAAGAAGATGAACAGTATGTCTCTGTGTGCACTTACTTCCCAGCAGCACTGGTAAGCATTCATTTTCTTCAGGGGCATTGCTACAAAGCACCCTTCCACAGCATTCTTAAGTGCTCAGTTCAAACCTCTCTCTTCCGTCAAGCCTCTCTAGCAAGACTGAAGGGGCAAGTTTAGGCCATGAGAAACAGAAAGCTGGCTTTGAAGTATCCCTCACCTATGTTTCTTCCATGTCCTTATTTGCCTGCTTTGAAGCATAAAATCAAAGGGAGTGGATGGCTGTGTGACTATCCCTTGGGAGCTTGGAGAAACAGTGCACTTCACAAAGGAGACCCAGCAATCAGGCAAAGCAGAAGGCGCAAGCCTTTGAGCTCTCTCAGATGCAGGCTTGTTTTCTGTGCTAGCAGCAATCTTCAGTGATGATACTTGATTTTGCCTTAGGTGCATTTGGCGTAGGGAGGAGGGATGTGATGAATTTTCCAAAATATTTGTTGTTGCTTCCAAAGATATAAGAGGCCTAATTGGGAAACATTATCTTCCGACCTTATAACAGCACGCTGATGGGATTTGAGATGGCGTCTTGGATTTTCATGAAATCCTATACAGATTTTAAGCACATAGATGTCATAGGCTTTTAAAAGTTAAGTGAACTTTCTCTCACATTGGTAAAACAAGGGGTCACTTGTCTTCATTATTTTTATTTGTTATAGAAACCGAGCATAAAACTTTTTGTATATAATTATATAATGTATATGGTTTAATGTCACATTTTTGTTGAAATCTTTAAAAAATTTATATTTCAATCTATCATGAAACATTAGAGGTATGTATGATTTCACAAAACATTACCTATGCAGTATATAACTTTGGAAAAAATATTAATTAAAATAATAAAGTGTTTAATGGGACATTAACAGAGAACAGGATTTCAAAGTAGCTACCATGTAAATACTTGTTAAATATACTTAGCCTACATTACCACAAAGCATGTATATCAGTTTCCTATAGCTGCTATGACAAAAGAACACAAATATAATGGCTTAAAACAACACAGATTCCACAACTAAGGCTCATGGAACTTAGTGGAATAAGGGACAGAGAGAGGGCTAATCCACCCCTCAACTCTCAGGAGTGAGGCTTCCATGCATTACACCCAGAAGGCCTCAACTGGCCAAGTTTTGGAGAATAAGAGACTTCAGAGTATAGGATGGGACTCCTATATGGAACCTCACCCACCCCACAGCTCAGGCACCATTGCGGAAGAGGAGGTATAATGATTGTAAGAGCCAGGGCTGGTTCATGAACACAAGGAGGTGGAGGCTTCCAGACCCAACAGAGGGTTGCTCATGTGAGCCTGCAGCAGTGGTGGCATCCAACTCAGGACCCATGTAAGCTCAATTAAACAAGGGATCAAAGGGGAGGTGAGCAATAGGTGGTGGGTCATCACTAGATTGAGAACTATTTGAAACTGGTTGCTTCTTGCTGAGGGAGAGTATGACTTACATACAACCACTGGATGGGCTGACTACACTCCAGTGAACCCATTTACATTGAAGGACATTTGGGTACAAACAACTGAATAGGACTCAGCATGTATGGCAGAATGCATAGGGTTTGGTGTGGGAGGAGAAGACATAGATTGGGAGGGTGTCTAGATGTGAGTGGGAAATATTGTATGAAAATTTAAAAGCTCAATAGAAAAATGTTTTAAAAAGTCTAGAAAAAAAACATAGATTAACTATGTTGCAATTCTGTAGGCTAGTCCAGAGATCTTAATAGACTATTTTAGGATGTAAGCAGGATTGCAAACTTTGATGGAGAGTCTAGGAGAGAATCTCATTGACTTTCCCATCTTAGAGTCGAGTTGTCATTTGCATTCTTAGGTTCACAGAATTTTCATTTGCAAAGTCATTTTAGCGATAGTGGGAGACCATTGCGTGAAGCAGTGAAAGTGAAGACTAGGGTTTTGACAGAGAACCGACATGATGGAGGTACCACAGCCATGAGACATGTGCCCAGGAAAGTTGCATACGGAGTGGAACCAGCCCAAGAGACTGATGTATGCTACAGGCTACAAGCTGGAGGGACAGAACCATCCAAACCTTTGGAACTAGAGTCCCAGACTTGGAACAATGAGGTACAGGGCTTGTTATTGGCCCTACGGGGTTTCAGCTCTGCTTTGATGAGCTGTTTCCTTATGCCCCCACTTTTCCCTTTTGGAACGGGAATGTATATTCTGTGCCATTGTACCTTGGAAGCACATAATTTGTTTTTGATTTTACAGGGAGTCACAGTTAAGAGATTGCCTTGAGTCTCAGAAAAAACTTTGAACTTCTAAACAGTGTTGAAGATCTTTAAAGATTGGATTAAATACATTTTGCTTTATGTTATAGGGATGAGCCTACGGAGATCAGGGAACGGAATGTGGTGGTTTGAATGAGAAATGTCCTCCACGGGTACATGTAGTTGAATGCTTAGTCCCATACTGAGGTGCTGTTTGGGCAGACCATGGAACCTTCAGGAAACATACTCTTGATGGAGCGAAGTATAGAGGAAGTGTGGGAAGGGTTTTGAGAGTTTATGATTTGCCCTACTTCCAGTGCTTTCTGTCTGCTTAGTGTTTTTGATTGAATATGTGACCTCTCAACTGCCTGCTAGGGAGCTCACTGCCCATCCTGGTCTACCATTATGGACTCTCCTTCTAGAACCCTAAGCCAAAACAAACTCTTCCCTTAAGAAAAAGTTAGCCACAGAGAGCCCAGTTCCTCTCACCTTCTTCCTGTGCTTCTGACTCTTTCTTCTGCTGCTTCTTCCACTCTTGAGGAGCCATGGAATTAGGTTAGCCTCCTCCAGATGAGGCAGGATAATCTTCCCACCTCAACATAAGATTAGCAACTTAACTGCATCTGCATACTTCATTCCTTTGCCATATAAAGTTTCGCAGGTGTGAGGGACTGAGATGTAGACATCTTTAGGAACCATTATTCTACCTACTTCAGTGTAACTTTTTACAGCAAATATTATCATTTAGTATCTTCCTAGGTCTACTACTTTGTTTATGTATCTGAGGCATGTATTTCATATATGATAGTATAATCTATCTTCGTCAACTTTAGTTAAGAAGCATTACATATGCAATGCTCCTATGTGTCTCATCAAAGCAGTTGCTCTTACTTTCTGTCTCACAGAGGAACCGTAGCAATGGATAAAAGAGGTAGGAGAGAAAGAAATTTATTCCAAGGTTGAATGTTGTCTGACTGAAATCACAGCTTGGCACAGGTGACCCCGCTTGTGCTGGACAGCTTTAATGTCAACTTGACACACCTGAGTTGAGGGAGCCTCCCTTGGGGGATTGCCTCCGTAGGGCTGGCCTCTGGCCATGTCTATGGGATATTTTCTTGATTGTTGAGTGATGTGGTGCTTTCCAGATTGAGATGACTTGTGCCCTGGTTCAACCCAGTGAGCACAAAAGGGAACCACAATGTTTACCACCTATCCACAGTGCACCTTGTATTTCTCACAAAGTTGTATGCTCTGCAGTTATTAATGGGGAGATTAACTTCATTTACATGACTCTGCATAATTTTTCCCTTCCCATAGCACTCAAGGCAGATAACTGTGTCCTCACAATAAGATGGGGAATGTGAAGCAAGCCCAGTGAGTAGCTAAGTGGGGTGTGATAGTGGGACCTCCTGATGGCAAGTTTCACGTTCTTCCCGCCGATTCTCAACCCAGAATTATGACACACTGTTGAAATAAGAAACTAAATAAAAACTTAAATTTTAATCCTCTGGCAGAGGATTAATGTTTCTCTCAACTCTCACCAGAGAAGTTTCCTTATGCAACAGATGCTGATTAACACAGGCATCCACAACTGGTCAATGTGCAGAGAACTTATCCCTAAATGAGACACCTTTATCAAACTTCTGCCTCAAAAGGCTCAGGGATCCTTGTGGAAGAGGGGGTGGAAAGACTATAAGAGCCAGAGGTGGTGGATGTCCACAAGGTAACAGTTTTCTAAAGAGGTAGGAAATTACTCATATGAACTCACAGCAGTGGTGACAGAATGCACAAGATCCATGCAAGCTCAAACCAGAAAAATATTTCCCAGAATAGACACGTGGGTAAGAAGTTCCAACCCCACCTAAGGAAATTGTGTCAACTGATGGTTGCTGGAGGAAGAGAGATTGTGACTTTCAAGGATGAGACTCTTGGTAGGTTAACCAGGCTCCAGTGGATAAAACCACACTGAAGGACCTTTGGGGACACAAATTAGATTGTATAGGGCTTACTATATATATATATGTATATAATAAGTCCATTAAATTGGGGATGTAGGGATCTAAATACCATCAAATGACACTGTATGAAAATTACAAAAAATAATTAAAAAATAAATAAAAATTTCAATTGCATTTAATATAATTTTGAATAGTAGCTTATTGTAAAATTTTTCTCAGGTTCATGTATTCAAAATTTCCAGAATAATCTCATGAGATGATCTCAATCGAATCTTATCTGGGATCTCTCATGTGGCATTTGGTAGAATGAGTAATTAATTGTCTTCCCAAACAACCCTGCCCTAATCCTCAAAACTTAACCAATACCTGACAAGGGAGAGTTAAGATTACAGTGGAATTTGGTTTGATAATCTGAGATTACTCTGTGCCCAATGTAACCACAGGGACATTAGGTGGAGAAGTGGAAACCAGGATTTCAGAACTGGAGAAGGACTTGACTGTATATTGTTAGCTTCAACGATAAAAAGGATGCTGGAGCCAAGGAATGTGAGCAGCCTCTTCAGGTTGGGACAGGCAAGGAAATCACCCTTTCCTAGGTAGGCAGAGGGAGGGCAGCCCTGCTAACACTTAGACTCCAACCAGCTGCAACCTGTCTTGAACATTTAGTCTCTAGAACTGCAAAATAGGAAACGTCTGTTGTTTTATGTCACCAAGGTTTTGTAGTAATTTTTAATAGCAACAATATGAAAATAACATGATGGGAATTTACTAATCTCACTGAGAGATTAAAAACTGTAATCACCATTCATAAAAGTGCTTGGAGGTGGCTTACAGTCTAAGCCTTGTGAAGGAGAGGTATAAGTGCCCAGCATCGTGTACCTAGTGGAGAGAAAGCAGACCTTATTGATCTCTTTGTAAGCTTAAAAAATTCATCATATTTCTCATACTGCCTTTGAATACTTTAATTTTGTAACTGGTTTAGTCTTTTCTTATTTAAATAATATTTTAATATACTGGACATATTCTTATTTTCTTTTTGTATAATCAAAGAGGAAATTATTGAAATACTTTAAAGCTGATGATTTTAACAATCACCCCGCCTGTCTTTCAGACACTTGATGAGCACCATGTTTCAGCTCAGCAAGTTCTTCAGTGTAAGTGTTAGAGAAGCAAAGCCGGATGCTCTTACCCGGCAAACAGAGCAAAAGTACAACTCAAGATCCCTTCTCTGCACCTCTTTAGAAAGATACATTTCTTTTCCTTGGGAGATAACCTGAACGACTTGTTTCTAATTTATTCTGAAAGAGAAACTATTTTAGGAAAAGTATTTCTTCCTCTAAATAGAGACAGGGAAGTTAAGCAATGCCTCCACATGAAACATGGAAGAAAACAGAGGCCACGGTCTATCTGATCACTGGTGGAATTAAGTGATTGCAAGGCACCAAAGCCTACCCACAGAGGCTCAGCGAATAAGGTGGGGTTGGCTTTGCAATAAATCATTGATGGTGATAACTGAAGATGGACAACTTTAAAACAAGAGCTGATAAAAACATGGTAAGTACCTCTCAGTGGAGGTGCGTTGGATAGTGTTGACCAGTGTCTGCACTGCTCTCATCCCTTTGGGGTGATCTCAGAGTGGCTGGTCTGGGCAGCCAAACCAAAACAGACAGCAGTGATTAGATTCTCATGAGTGAAGGGCCCAAGCAAGACCAACATCTCTAGAGAGCAAATGAAAGGAGAGGAAATCTCTGGTTCACAAAGAATGTGAAATGGTCCTGGGCTTCCAAGAGCTTTTTAAATGACTGGCTTCTTCCAACTCACCTAACATAGCAAGAGAAGAATTGAGCACACAGAAAATTGATCACAACCGGAGGATTTTAATACGTGCACACTTCCAGTAGTAAGATTCAGGGTCACCCAGAGCCATTATTCAAAGTCAGCATCGGACCGTTTAATTTTCTGCTTCACTTACCCTCTGCCTCTCTTGCTCCAAGCCCAGCCTAATGGCCACACACCATCTTCTCTTTCTGGCTGGCCTCTGCCTCTTTTGAACACTGTTCAATCGGAAAGGAGTTCTCTGGCTAGCGTCTCCAGGTGCTGAATCTATTCTCCTTCACAAAGTTCTAGTCGTGGGGAGCACTAATAGCTCAACTAGCATTTTACAGACGTTATGACAAAACCACGTACAGTGGGTGTGGATGCGCTTAGCTCTCTTGCCAAATAGAAAATGGGACATGGGCAACGCAGTTACTGCCGTGAATGATTTGTGGTAACTTTCCTGTCAGCTGTTTTTTTTTTTTTCTTTTTTCTTTTGTCCCTTTACTGGACGCTCCAGAATCCGTTTTAAGTTAATTCCAACAGCGAAGCCTGAAACAAATTGTATAGTGACAAGTAAAAAATGCCTGTGAAAAATGCTGCTGGGATTGTAGTATGCCAGTGTGCTAATCCACTCCAATGAAAGGCCATGCAGATGTTGGACACCACCCCCCACCCCACCCCCACGCCCGCGTTTACCTCTGCTTGCTACCTCTGCTGCACTGGCTCATTGTACTGAGTCATTTGCCTCACCAAGTCTTTTTAGTTATGTTCATTTCAAACTTAATAGATCTCATTTTTGTCCTTTCATTTCTTTTGATTTTCCCCAGATGCAGTTTATGCTTTAGCGTTTGGGTCTTACAGGCTAAAATGGATTGTGGGTAAGAACACGCGGCATATGTAAACCCTGAACCAATTAACTCATCCAGCTGCTCTTGCTATTGGGTCACTAGCTGTCTTTGGCTCAGTTCATCCTGATAGGAAAACTAAAGCACCTTACATTAAAAAAAAAAAAATGGGAAGGAAGGAAGGATGAACATGCTTTAGAGCTACTGTTCTTTTAATAGAGATATGTTGGAGTATTTTAAAAAATGGCTCACATATTATAAATTCTGCAAGATCTACTTCAAGGACAATGTGACACCTGACAGGGAAGTGGCTGCATGTTCCTCAAATGCAAAGGCACGTTTGAATTCTATATTTTGGTGGAGCTTTTCAGCCTAGTGCATAGTTTGTTAGCTTTCCAACTGCAAACAAGTGATTCATTTCAACACACAAATCATGAAAGAACATGACTTTGAAACAAGTCACTAATCCTATGATATATCTATCATTTTGTATCAGATAAATCTCAGCTAAGGACAAGCATTCAAGTACAGGTGTCAATTAATAAAGGATGAATTAAGATTCTGAGCCCCACTATAAGATTCCATTAAAAGTGATGGTGCCAATAGTATTAAATTAAGGCAGCTTAGGCTACTTGGACATTTTTAAATGACAAATTCAAGATAGTTGTTTAATATGATACTATTTGTATTATAACAGGAAAACATTCTAATGTACATTTAGGTCAAAGCAATCATGTATTATGATACAGCCACACCTTAATTAACTGAATAAAAGTTACCATTAACTAAATGTCCAACATGCACCAAATATTTTGCTTAATCCTCATAAGAACCTGATGAGTTGCTGGCCCAGCCCCATTTTACAAAAATATAATTGTGGCTTACAGAATTAAAATAACTGAAATTCAGTCACAAAGACAGTGTCAGGGCTGGGATTCCAACCTCACCCTGTGCAGCTCAAGAACCAGCACTCCATTTCGAGGCAGAGGCAATATGATACTGTTATGTGTTGAATTGTCACCCATAAAAGATAAAGAAGATACCTGCAATACTAACTTTATTACTTCTGAATGTGACTCATTTGAAGTTAGGGCCTTTATAGAAATAGCTAAGGTAAAGCAAGGTCATTAGGACGGCCCTAAAGCTAATATGATTGATGTCCCCCACTAGAATGGGATAAAGTCAGGAAGAATGCTCTGTAAAGATCAAGGGCAGAGATTGGGATGATGTATTTTTGAGTCATGGATCTTGGAATATTGCTACTGAACAGCCAGAAGTAGAGAAGTCTGTACCACATTCCTCCTCCCATTCCTCCCTCTAACCCTCATGGGTCATTAGCCCTGTCAACACCTTGGCCTAGATGCTCAGCTTCAGAAATGTTTATGTTGTCAATATCATCTATATGGCAGTACTTTGTTTTGGTATCCTTAAGAAACTAATGCATAAATACTAATATTCCATATAAATGATAATGTGTATAAATGTAGCATAAAATAATTGACATAATACCTGAAATACATACTGTAAAATAAATGTCAGTGTAATATATTCTTTCATTAATTATCTTGACCTAAAAGCACAATATTGTGTATCATTTTTAAGCAACCTTTCAAGACAGCTTTAGAATTTAATGTTGTCTTAAGGAAACAAAGGATTAATGATGACTACATGGTGGCTCACAATCATCTGTAACTCCAGTTCCAAGGGATCCAATGCCTTCTTCTGACCTGCATAGGTTCCTACATACATATGGTACACATACATAGACTCAGGCCTACATACATACACAGAAAATAAATATATAAATAAATAATCTAAAGTATGTTAAAAAAGAAAAAGGTGAGTAAACATGGAAACACACGAAAAGATTCAAAAACAATGAAGACTGATTAGTGACAGTAGCTCTGGCTGCTTTAGGGAATGAATTCACCTCCCATAAAAGGCATAATAATGGTGCAAGCACAGAAACAGTTTATTTTCTGGTCACATAACAATACGGTCTAGTTAGATAGGTAAATAAAATAAGCCTTTGTGCAAAATGGTTCTTCATAGGCCCAGGCTAAGAAAGGTTCCGCTGCCTTCAATCTGTGGTTTCCCAACTTTAACCAAGGGTTATCTCCAATCCACCAGGCCAGAGAAAATCATAGAATGAAGGAGTGCATATAAAAGACGTGC
The DNA here is from genome assembly GCF_000622305.1 of Nannospalax galili. Lineage (NCBI taxonomy): Eukaryota > Metazoa > Chordata > Mammalia > Rodentia > Spalacidae > Nannospalax > Nannospalax galili. The sequence continues at coordinate 1,740,004 of NW_008343660.1, read as the reverse complement.
TGAGGTGAGACCTAGAAAATAATGGACCACCTCCGCTTATACTCCAGTTGTTAGGCCACACATGAGCATGGTGGCTGTGGTGAGATTAAAGATGACTGGGACGGACAGCTACTTCTGACACACGGAAGTAGGTACTCATGATAGTTCAGAAATCTTAATTTACTTCCTTAGACTACTCCCTCTCCCTGCTGCTATGTGACAGAACGTTTCCTCCCTCCTCAGTCTCCAGCATCCCCTCCCAGGCCTTACATTCTGCTGATTTCCTGTTGCCATATCTACCAACCAGCCTCTGTACCCCAACACTCAAGCTTCTGGGGACTGGAGTTAATCTCCCCTCAAATTTGACTAAGGCAAACCCCCTGGTTCTCCCTTTCTTTAGTTAGACATAGCCCACTATTTCTTGCCCACTCAATTAGGACACCAATAATTGTCTCTTTTCACATCAAGTTCATTTTTTCCAGCTCTATAAGATCAATTCCATCATTAATCAAACATAAAACAATAAATTCCACTAAATGTATTCATTTAATATCCTCTGTTGGTAGTTTCCCTGTATAGACATTGGTGCTAAAGAATTCCTTATATTCCATGTCTCTAATTCCATTTCTTCTAATCCATTTTAAAGTAATTACTTTCTGTAATTTTTATCACTCTTAAAATTAGTCCTTCTCAAATCAAATACCAGCCTCCTCTTCCCGTACCTAACGGTCCAGACCTCAGGTCTCACCTGGCTCAGGGCCTGTTGTCACATTTGTATTTCATCCTTGAAACCTCTTTCACACCCAAACGTCCACTCTCAGCCTCTTGTCTCTCTACCTGCTCACTCCCTCAACAGCTCTCCCTTCTTCCTGACATGACATTAGCTCATCTGTGTGCCAGGACTTCTTTAATTTATATTTCCTGCTCAGACCTGCCCTTTGGAACCCAAATTCATAAGATTCAGTTGCATGCTTGACATTTCCAACTGGAATGGTAATCTTGAACTTGACAGGCTCCAAAATGAATTCCTAATTGTCACCAAACCTCAGATGTAGCCACGACTTCTTCCTCCATCATCTTCTCCATTTCAGCAAATGGGAAGTCTGCCTTTCCAATTGCTCAAGCCGAAACCAAGCAAACAAGAAGAAATCAGGTTTACTTTCCCCCTCTCTCATCCAAGTTTGACCAATCTTACTGACTCCACCTTCAAAAGAGATGTGGAGATTCTCTTGTCTGTGTCACCTCCAACATGCTTGTGTCAGCTGTCATCATCCCCATGGCTTTGTTAGCAAAAGGCCTTCTTAAGGGTTATCATTATTTCTTTTAAAACGTTTTTTACATAGCAGGGCCTGGTGGCACACATCTTTAGTCCCAGCACTTGGGAGGCAAGGGCAGGTAGATCTCTGTAAGATCATGCCCAGCCTGGTCTACATAGCGAGTTCCAGGCTATTTGGGGCTACAGAGAGGTCCTGTCTCAAACAAACAATTAACATATTAATTAATTTATTCTGTGTGCTTGTGGGTGTATGGAGGTAAGCAACACACATGGAGGGCAAAGCACAACTTAGGAAAGTCAGCTTTCCCCTTCGCCGTGTGGGCTTCAGGGATGAACTCAGGTCTTCAGGCTTAAGCACCTACATGGCTTGTGCCTTAATTTCTTTCAGGTTTGTGCCCAAATACCATCTGATCAGTGAGGCTCTTTTGACTGCTCTGTACTAAAAGTAAGTACCACCACACCATCATTCTTCGCACATCTTTTATCTTGCTATTTCCCTGATGCTGTGATTATTCTGCATCCTGAAATAGCCTATATTTTTATGTGTTCCATTGGAAAGCAAGGGACCATGTCTTTTTCTTTAATTTCTAGTTTCTATGGAAACGGTGTGACAAAATGACAACAGATATGTATTCCTCAGTAAACTTTGATGGAAACTCTAGGATGAAATTCACATTTACACCTTTTCATTTTAGACCACACTCTGGAAGGTGTAAGTATTGGATGGAGGAGGCTAGAAGTTGCAAGAACAACAAACAGTAAGCAGAGAATTCATGAAGGGACAGAATTAACAAATCAGTACTAAGGCTAAACATACATAAGTCAGATTTAAACTTGAGTTGACTGCATAAAGCAATGTCTGTCTTTTCCTGTAATGAATTGTACTGGCAGATAATTTTTAAAAATATTTTTACTGAGTTTTGTGTATTTCACAAAATAGAACTTAATTAGGTTTAGATACCCTCCCTTATCCCCATCTCCCTATCCCCCACTGGATTTCATGCATTCTGTCATATATGTTAAGTTATATCTGCTCAAACATTTGCACCAAGATGCCCCTTGGTGCAAGTTCATCCACTGGAGTCTAGTCAGCCTATCTAGAGTCTCTCCCTTAAAGATCTACCCCCTCTCACCCAGCAGTAATTAGTTGCTGATAGTTCCTCAGCTAAGATTGGGGCCTGCTGTCCATATTCTACGCTGTTTTTGTCTGACTGAGACAGCATGGGTCTTGTGCACACTGTCACTATTTTTTCAAGTTCATATGAGTAAGCTCTCAGTGGCCTGCAAGCCTCTGTTTCCTTATGTTCATGCACCAACCCTGGCTCTTATAATTTTTCCTCCCCTTCTTCCATAATGGTCCATGAGCCATGGGTGTGTGAGGGTTAATTTAGGAGCCTATCTAGGAACATGCATTCTGCAGTCTCATATTCTCTACACCTTGGCCAGTTGTGGCCTTCTGTGTACATGGCACTCTGTTGTATGAGGAAGCTTTGCTGGTGAGAGTTAAGGGATGTATTAGCATTCTCTCTAACCCTGTTCTGCTATCTTTCATGAGCCTTAGGTGTCCAGGTTCCACTGTAGCTGTGTCACTTAGAGCTGAGCATCTCTCAGACATATATTCCCTGCGTGTGACCAGTTGTGGAACTCTGTAATAGCCCCCATCTATTGAGAAAGAAGCTTCTTTGATGAACGGTGTACAGTATACTCGTCTATAAATACAGGGATATATATTAAGCATACAGTAAGAAATTTCATTTGCCTAGACATATGGCAGAGATTGGGTTTTCTTAAAGATCTACAAAGTGGAACCGCTACATCTAAGACTCATGGAACATAGTGAAACAGGGTAGAGAGGATAATAATGCAACCCTCAACTCTCACCAGCAAAGCTTCCTCATACAACAGAGTGCCCTGCACACGGAAGGACACAGAGACTGCAGAGTGTGTGTCCCTGGACTGGACTCCTATTTTATGCCTCACCCACCCATGGCTGAAGAAGCACTGCAGAAGAGAGGCAGATAGTCAGAACCAGGGGTGGTGCGTGAACGTAAGGAAACGAAGGTTTTCAGGTTTCTGGGAACGTGTACATACGAACTTGCAACAATGGTGACAGCATGCACAAGACCCATGCTGACTCAGTCATACAAAAATCCAGCACAGAATTGGGGAAATGGGCAGCAGACCCCAGCCTTAGCGGAGAAAGTATTGGCCACTGATTACTGTGGGATGAGGCAGAATAGATCTTTAGGATGCACTAGTGTTCTCTCTATTCCTTGTTCTGCTATGTTCCATGAGCCTTAAGTGTAGAGATTCCACTGTAGATGTGTCACCTAGGAATGGGCATCTCTCAGGCATATACTGTCTGTGTGTGACCAGTGTGGAACTTTGCAGTAGCCTCCATATGTTGAAAAAAGAAGCTTCTTTGATGATTGGTATATACCATAGTACACTGGTATATACATAGTACATTTGTCTGTAAATATAAGGATCAATATTTAGTATTAGACAAGAAATTTCATTTGTCTAGAGATATGACAGAGATAGGGTTTTCTCTAGGACCTATGACTTCTCCAGCCATGTGTATTTGACTATGTTTACCACCCATGAGTTCCCTCCCACTGAGAAGGCTTTAAGTCCAATTAGGCAGCTGTTGAATACCCTCTAGATAAAATTGCCACTATTGCATCAATAGAGATAGTTTGCTGTGCCAGTTGTTGTGATTATTAGACTTTAGAGCTGGGTTGGATCATTGATTGATTTTTCTCTCTCAGTAGTTTGCATAGAGGATAAAATAATTTTAAATGAAATTTAATGTTGAACATTTAAGAGCTCCTTCTGAAACAAATTATAATCAATGAAAACCTTAATTTCACTGTAAAGATTAATTAAGGTGTTCATTAATAATAATATTGCAATGTACATTACATTTTCTTCTAAGAGTTAAAGTGAGAACTCATTTGAGTTAACATGATTTTGCTTGTAAAGAAAATTTTAACACAGAAATATAAATTATTAAATGTAATGATTATCACCAAAGGAGATTTCTATCAGTAAAATATTACATAGTACTGCAAATTTAAGGCAGTGTGGAATGAGTGCTCATCTTAACTCCCTTCATTCCTTGGTGGCACTCTTTTATTATTACTATTAGTGTGTGTGTGTGTGTGTGTGTGTGTGTGTGTGGCACCTATGGAAGCCAAAGGAGAATTTCCAGGAGTCAGCCCTCTCCTTCTACCTTGTGGCCTGGAATGAAATTCATGTCTCCTCAAAGCCCTTCTTTTTTAAAAAAATATTTTATTATTTTTACTTTATTTTATTTGTATGGATGTATTGTCTACATGTATGTAAGTACGGCTGTGTCATGCAATGCTTACTGAGGTCAGAAAGGGATGTCGGATTCCCCTGGAACTGGAGCTATGCACATTTGTTGGACACTATGTGAGTGCTGGGAATCAAAGCCAGCACTCACATAGTGTCTGTGTATGAGTGTTATGCCTGCATGTAGGTAACTGCACTCATGTCCTGCAGTGCCTACAGAGGACAGAAAGGTTGTCGGATCCCCTGGAACTGGAGTTACAGACAGTTGTTAGCAGACATGTGGGTGCTAGGATTTGAACCTGGGTCTTCTGCAAGAACAGTCAGTGATCTTAACCATTGAGCCATCTCAATGGCTCCAGATCCCCTCCTTTTTAAAAAAATATTTTATTCATTATTTTTATTTTATGTGTATGCAGTATTGCCTGCATGTAGGTAAGTGCACCCATGTCATGCAATGCCCACAGGGGACAGAAGAGGCTGTCAGATCTCCTGGAACTGGAGTTATGGACAGTTGTTAGCTGCCACGTGGGTGCTGAGAGTTGAACCTGGGTCTTCTGCAAGAACAGCCAGTGTTCTTAACCACTGAGCAATCTCTCCAGCCCCAGCAAATCCCTTCTTTTTTAAAAAATATTTTATTGAACTTTTATGAATTTCATACAATAGTTCTTAATCAAATTTAGACTCCCTCCCCCATCCATGACCCCCCCACACACACCCCCACCGGACCATACACATTCTATCATACATATTGTTTCTGATCTGGCCAAGCATTTGTACTCAGATGTCCTTTGTTACAAGTTCATCCACTGGAGCTAGTCAGCCTATCCATAGATCTTAAGGAAGGTCTACTCTCCCTCACCCAGCAGTAATCAATCACCAACAGATCACAGGCCAGGACTGGCCCATTGCCTATTTCCCCAACTCCACTCTGGGCCCTTGTCGGACTGAGTTGGCATGGATCTTATGTACCAAGACACCATTGCCTCAAGTTCATTTGTGCAGAGAACAAGAGGCTTTGGAGTGCTTATCCCTGAAATAGGACACCTGTATCATGTCTGCCCCCCAGGGCTCAGGAATCGTTGTGGAAGAATGGGGGCAGAAAAGTTGTAAGAACCAAATGTGGTGGAAGACCAGAAGGAAATAGAGTCTTCCAGACAGCTGGTTAGTTACTCATATGAACTCATAGCAATGCTGACAGCATGCACAAGTTCCATGCAAGCTCAAACCAGAAAGTCCCAGCATAGACATGAGGAATTTGTTAAGAAACCCCAACCTAAGGAAATTGTGTCAACAGACGGCTACAAGGAGGGGCAGAGTCAGTCTCTTTCAAGCACAGGACTCACTAGGTTAACCAGGCTCCAGTGTATGGACCCACACTGAAGGACATTTGGGGACACAAAATAGACTCTACAGACCTTATTAAATATACAATAGAGTTCATTGAATTAGGTGGGGGGGTGGGCTAACAAGAGATGAATATAAGGGAGGGGCTCTAAATACCTTCAAATTATATTGCATGAAAATAACAAAAATTCAATAAAAGAAGAATTTTTGTCCATTTATATGTTCAGTATTCCAGGATTGTATAATAGTTTTCTCTGAAGGCCACTGTGGATCAATAGGCCCTATGAGCTCTACAAGAGAGATCAAACCAAAGTACAAGGAAGTTTTTGAGGAGAGAGAAATTGAAAGGTCAATATCCAGATTAGGCTATGCATGGAAGAACAATGTGGGATTTCAAAAGGTAGCAATGAGATAGTTCCTGAAAAATGACAGTCTGAATAAATTCAACGGTATCTAAGAACAGAGGAGAGGAGCATCAGAAAGCAGTCCATTCTGCAAGCAAATAGGCAGTGTTGAGGAGGCCTCAGCAAGTTAAGAAAGGCCTTCAGATGCAGTGGGCTTTAACAGGCCTCACCAACAATGGAGACTTACCAAATAAGATGTAGTGTGAAAAGATTTTTGAGCAAAGTAAGCCAGTTTTAGAAAGACAAATATCATGTGTTTTCCCAGATGCAGAATGTAGATTTGGAAGAACCGAGAATAAGAGTGGGCTGTCTGGGAGCCAGGGGAGTGGACAAGAGAGCAAAAGGGGAGAGGCAAAATCTGCACCGTATGTTACGTGCTTGTGTAAAAGTGTCCCAGCACAGCTCATTATTCTGTATAACTAACACCTTCGAATAAATGTTCTGTAAAACAAGATTTTCTTAGAAAATGGTTTTAAACAAGGGTGTCCAGTCTCCAAACTTTTACAAGAGTAGCAGAGCAGTTTGGACGCCAAGGTCCTCTGCAGCTACACCATTCTTTGACTAGAGATAAATGAGGGTTTAGTTTTGTTTCAGCTGATGTGATACACACTACCAAAATCTCAGCAACTTGTCTCTAATGTATCCCTTGTATGGTGAATTCACACTTACTATCTACCTCACTAACATTGTTCTAACCCATATTTAAAAATGAATGTTACATAACTCATATTAAAAATAATTTATACTCTGTTAAAAACATGGTAAGGGTGGCAGTCTTGGTGGCATATACCTTTAATCCTAGCAATTAGAAGGTAGAGGCAGGCAGATCTCTGTGAGTTGCAGGCCAGCCTGATATACAACATCGAGTACCAGACCCTGTCTCAGAAATAGACAAACAAGCCAAATGAGATCCATGTTTCTTCTTCCTGTGATATAGTTTTCACTCTTGAAGTTCTGATATATACCAAAGGATCTATTTTGAATTTCTAAAAGCAACTTTACTGAGCTTTTTGGTATTTGTGAGTTGTAAGTTTTAAAGCTGCCTGTTTGGTTCCATCTGTGGGACAGCTTTCCAATTTAAAGCGCAAAGCTGTATTCAACTTTATTGTTTGGGTATTTATCAATAATATTTTAATAATATGACTTTTTAATTCCTTACATGTGCTTTAAACAATTTCTTCCATGTTTTTCTTCTACTTGTCAGCTTCTATTTAGAAAAGCAAAAATTCAAAACAGTAAAATTAAAATCTTTTCAGAAGGACGTATCTTTGCATGTATTAATGAAAGTGGACCAGAACAGGAGGCCGAGATATTTTTAGCTTGTTATACATTTAAAATGCATGAAATACAGATATCATAATTCAGTGTGGAGAGGAAATAAGCTAGATACCTTTTGAATCTTTTTTAATATCCCCAGAGCCACTGTGGCAGCTTATGCTCTGACTTTCAGACAATTACAGCACCACACTGCACTTCTAAGACCAAAGGTAAAAAACAATAAGCATCCGCTCAGACTGCTGTGTCTCCAACTTTCCCTTCTTGGTAAGAATAACTGGACTATAAAATATTTCTACAAGATCAAATAATTCGAATTACCATTCTGAGACTCTTTCAGTATCTTGGGCTTAAAAATCCTGCCTTCCTTCCCAAGAGATGGCAGTATTTAGGCTTCAAGTTTACAAAGAGGATTAGAGAGAACAACCTAGTGTCTTCTACCAAAGCTAGCGTGAGAGTGTACTCACCAACTATCTGCTATGCTCTTTCTATTTGTATCCTAATGCTTATTATGAATGAGTAGGTTCTAGTACGCAGATTGGGGTTGAACATAGAGGGGCATTCACTTTGTTGCTTGATTTTTTAATGTATATTTTTATTGAATTTTTGTGCATTTCATATAACACATATTAATCATATTTAGACCCCTCCACAATTTGTGCTCCCCCATACTCCCCCCACTGGATTTCATGCATTCTGTCATATCTTTTAAGCTGTCAAGCATTTGTAACCAGATGTCCCTCAGTGCAAATTTGTTCATTGGAATCAAGTTGGCCTATCTAGAGTCGCTCCATTAAAGAAGACCAACTCTCCCTCACTCAGCAATAATCAGTTGCCTAAAGTTCCTTGGCTAAGGTTGGGGCCTGCTGCCCATTTCCTCAGTTTTGTGCTGAGTTTTTGTCTGATTGATCAGCATGGGTCTTGTGCATGCTGTCACCACTGTTGCAAGTTCATATGAGTAAGCTCTCAGTGGCCTGAAAACCTCTATTTCCTTATGCTCACGCACCAACCCTGGCTCTTACAGTGTTTCTGCCCACCCCTTCCCTGATGGTCCCTGAGTCGAGGGTGGGTGAGGTTTATCAGAGTCCTACCCAGGGAAACACACTCTGCAGTCTCTTATTCTCTACACCTTGGCCAGTTGTGGCCTTCTGTGTGCACTGCACCCTGTTGCATGAGGAAACTTCACTGGTGAGAGTTTTTGCTTAATTTTTTACAACTCCTTCACTGGCCAATAGAAATCTATAGAAAGGCTGGGATTTCCTGATGTCTCCATTCAATGCAAGTAACCCCCAGAGTAGATCATTCCATACCTTGAATGTGGACTACACATCTTGTAGAAGAGGCTGGTTTGTGGATGGCGCTGGATTAGCAATAGTGTTTTCCCCTCTTGGCTGCTGCTATAACTAGCACACAATAACACGATTTTCCAGGAAGACTGAACACCTGCAACAACTGCCTTGGGGTAAAATGTGAGAAGACGCAAGTACAACCGTGTCACCAGAATTTAATTCAGCCTAGGGGAGTGGTGAGGCAAAGACATTACTGGGGTCTCCAGTGACACATTCTTACTTAGTACGTGATGAAAGTAGAAGAAAACAAATTCCAACTCAACAGTGCCAAACCAATGGGGACCATATATTTCTGATAAGATAAAAGCTCCTTTGATTCGTAGTGGAATCTAAATCATTTTTTAGGAAACAGTATGGTCTTGCTCATTAGTTAAACATGGAAGAAAGGTCAAAGAGTCTATCTATAGTCAGCCAGAGCTGAGACATCTGGCCCATGATCTTAAGCAGATACTATGACCACTTTGAATCGCACTTTTCTAAAAATGTTTTAAATCACACAATTTTCATACTAGTAGATAATAAATATAATGCTGACCTAAAGTAAGTCTGTCATAAATAGCAATTCTTAAAATGTGTTGCTCTTCTATCTCAGGAGCAGTTTGCCCTCTGAGAAAAGGGAGCGGGTCATCATCTGTAGCTTGTTAGGAGAACTAGGAAGAATAGCACAAGATTCTTGGAAAATAGCAGACGCTCAGCAAATAATAAATGTTTGTGCTTTGAAGAAGGAAGAGGAGAATTGAAATAATGATGAAGAGAAACTGGGTGCACTACCTGATGTCCTGGCTGCGCGCCTTCACAACTAGACTATTATTGTCTAGTAGAAGTATAATGTGAACCATCTAATTACAAATTTTACAATAGTCACTTAAGATTATAAAGAAACAAGTGAAATTAATTCATTGCAAAATGAGCACAATGTAGGTTAAGAGTGAGGATTAAGCATTTCCTTTTCTGTTGTTGTGACAAAATACCTGACAATCAACTTAAGGGAAAAAGTACCTACTTAGCTCACAGTTCCAGATTACGGTTCATCATTACGGGGAAGTCAAAGTGTCAGAACTTGAGGCAACTCTTCCCATTGTATCAACATCCAAAGACTCTAAGGATAGAATGTTATCATATGAATAATCAGTGTTCTGCTTGGGACTTACACAAACTCAAAAGGATGGTTAAAGTTTAGCAATAAAAGCGTTAGAGAAATAGTATAAGGCTGGAGCATTAACAGGCCTCTGGAAAGTCAAATTCCTGTTTATGTCCAAACAGAGTGAAAACTGCTCAACAGCAGGGGCTTCCACTCAAACATACTGTAATATGAAAGGCATCTGCTAGAGCTGTACACTACACAACCAGCACACTGCTAACTGGTGGCCCTCTAGGAAGTCAGATGAAGAAAATTAGGTTGCTCCACAGAGCAAAACAAACATCATGTATTAGAGGAAGATGGGAAGTGGCAGAATAAAAGGGCTGAGAGAGCAGAGCTAGCCAAGGATTTGTGTCAGTGAGACTTTGGGCTCTGGTAGATTGGAACAGAGGATTTTATGGGGTGACAGGATACAGAAAAAGGGAAGGACTAGGAAATAGCTCAGTCAATAAAGAGCTTGCCAGCTAAGCACAAGGGTGTCAGTTAGACCACCATGTAAAAAACACTGGGTGTGGTGCTGTGCACTAGTAATCCCCATACTGCAGAGGAAGAGCTCGACAGATCCCTAGAACATGTTAGCAAGAGCTAGACGGATCTCGAGGAAATGTTGGTAGGCCCACATAGCTTATTTAGTAAATTCCAAGCAAGTAGAGGCCCTTTCTCAAATAGATGGACAGTGCCTAAGAAATAGCAGGGCTGTCTTTTGGCTTCCACATATACATGCATACACATGAATACACACACACACACACACACACACGCACACACACACGCACACACGCACAAAGACCACCACCAACAAGAACAATAACACCAACACCAACATGGAAAAAGAGAATAGCTGAGCGTACCACTGAAATGGAAGAAAGTAAAATATTAAAGCACAGAAGGTTCCGCCGAACTTGAACTACTCTATAGTCCCCAAGAGGTTGTGGGGGATGCGTTTCTCAGCACATGGAAGTTTTACGATATTCTATTCGAATAGTAAATATACAGATTTCTTGAACAAACTAGAGGCTGGGCAGTTTGACTCTTTGTTATATAGCAGCTATACAGTGACTAGTGAAGGAGACTTAATACTTACAGAATAACTCTTGAACTTGGTTGCTTATAAGAATTATCCAGAAAATAAAAAGCATAGTAAAAATAGATAAGCTGGCCTAAACTATGGAGAGTGTGGTAAACTGTTGTAGACTAAAGTCCTAAAGCTTACACATTTAACAAGTAGATTTGCTTAGGGATGACTGGACCTAGGGGCAATGAAAAAAATCTTAATTTCCTGAGACTCCATAGCACTGACACAATCAGCTCACAGCAGACCTCACTGACAGTGTGTGTAGATGATGATGCTTCAAAGGCAGTTGTCTCAGCCCATTCAGAGTCAATATGGGTTCGTAGGAGTTCTGGATTCACCAGTGAGGAGAATCTGGGATTCTGTCCTGGTTGGCCTGCAGCAGAGAGTTCAGATGAGATCCAGAGTCAAACTCTAAACACAGAATAAAGAACATGCAATTAGGGTCTGAGAGAAGGCTCAGTGATTAAGAGCACTGGATACTCTTGCAGAGGACCTGGGTTTGGTTCTCAGAACCCAAATGGAGGCTAACAACCATTCGTAACTCCATATCCAGGGGATCTGACACCCTCTTCTGGGCTCCATCTGCACTGCAGGCATGTGTGCACTTACATATATTCAGGGAACTCATACACATAAAACAAAAATGAATAATTCAAAATATATAAAAGAACATATGAGTAAATAACATAATTCCTTGTCCATTAATAAAGTAATAGCTCATTGTCAACAGAGTTATATGTCATAAAACAAAGCCAGTTAAGAGGGTCTCACCGTCTTCATGTGTATTTCACTTTTCCTTGCTTCTCAAGTACAGTAGAAGCTAAACGGAAATAGGAAAGAGAAATTCTCAATTATTTCTACAACTTTTCTTCATGAAATGAAAGATGGGAAAATACACCTTTATTTATGCCTGTCCATCTCTCTGAGCTTAAACTAATCCTGAAGGATTTAAGCAAAGAGCCAACAACACCAATGAGCTGCATCAACAGGTGACTTTAATTTCTTGCTATAAACTGTCGAGAGGAGCCTAGGCTAACTCAATCCTTATTAATTCATCCACAGTGAACTTTACTGGAGTGAAAGTAGATGAAAGAATGGTTAGGACTGAGACTGAAGTCCGAACTGAGCAGACAGATCTAGGAGTCTGCCTGTAGCACTGGCATGCTTTTCCACTGCAGTGACAGTCTGCAGAAATCATAATGTAATACCGTGAGAAGTTAATGTGTTCCCAAATTGTGAACACCTGAAGAATGATAAACAAATTATTAATCCTATCTTCTGGAAGATGGAAGATGTCCTGAAGGCAGAGCGTGCTATAATCCTCAAGGACTACCTTAAAGTGGGGAAAGTTGGATAACGGCTTTCCAAAAAGTGGGTGACGGGTATCTCTAGTTTAGTAGCAAAGTAAAACCCGGAACTTTACAAAACAGAACTGGAGAGAAGGTCCACAGTTCATCCTGGAGTGGCTGATGTGTTTGGGGGAAGCTCTCCTGGCTCAGTGAAGGGAGCACCAACAGTAGATGGCAGGAGTTAGGGCTTAGATGGAGACACACAGAAAAGCTGCACTGCACTTTCAGTAACAGAAAATGAGGAGAGAGAGACAAAAGTCCATAACAACAGCAGAGCGTGGAGAGGTGCCAGGAAACCCTCTCATCTGGACACTCTCTACCTGAGCAGCAGTGTCATTTTTAATGTTTTTTTACATTTTGTGTGTGTGTGTGTGTCTGTGTGTCTGTGTCTGTGTGTGTGTGTGTGTCTGTGTCTGTGTGTGTGTGACTGTGTGTGTGACTGTGTCTGTGTCTGTGTGTATGTGGTGTGTGGTGGATAGGGAGGTGCGTACAAATCACGGCATGCAGGCAGAGGAAGGAGGCCAACTTTCTGGAACCAGTTGGTCTTCTCCTTTCACCATGTGGATTCCAAGGATCAAACTCAGGTCATCAAGCCAGGTAGCAAGCACCTTTACTCACTGAGCCGCCTCACAGGCCCAGTGATGCTCTACTCAATAGTGGCTTTGCAGAACCAGATGTTGCATGAAACATGCTCAGAAAACTCAGAACTGGCATCAAGGATGATACACTGAAACCTAGCAGCACAGTTCTCTAGAATGCGGGGAAGAAACTTTGAGTCAGACCAGGCAATATTCAATGCCATAGAACCCCTGTTATAGTCAGAGTCTTCAGGGGAACATTATTCAGATTATAAAAGGCACACAAGAAGTGGGAAGGACTATCCAAGGACAAGGCCAACATTTGCAACCTTAACTGTGAATACAGGACCAACCTCTGCACTGAGGCCAGTCTTTGCAGGTTCCTAAAGGACCACACAGAGGTGTCACCAGTATCTGCACCCCAACCTCACAAAGGACCATCCAGGGGTATTACAGGCATCTGGGAGCCTAAGAAGGAATGCCAGACACTGGAATGAGCAAGCAGGCCAGACTGCATTCAGACTCTACACCCAGCTCTCTCTTCACAGTTATTCCTCCTTTACTTAAGATCCAACTTTGCCTTCACAGGCCGACTCTGTGCTGCTCTGTCCTTGATGTCTCTCTCTTCTATCTCTTCTTATTCTTCATCTCCTCTTACTTTTTCTCTCTGTTCTCTTTTCATTTTCTTTTTCATAGACTTTCCAAAGAATGTAGGTTTGCCTGGTTACAAGGTTCTCTGTGCCTCAGCCTCCTGAGAACTGAGACTGTTTGAGGAGAGATAATGCCATTTCCTTTCCTGTCTTTTTTCACTTTACCTTTCGCCAAATGTGCCTTACCCCTCCCCCGACATCTTTGCCGGACATCTCTTCTATTTGAATTTCTTTCTTCTTTTTTCTCTATCCATCCAATGCTAATCCTGAGTCTCACTGTTTTTTTTTTTTTTTTTTCTTTTTAAACATCCAGGTACCCACAACAGTTAGTATATGAATACACAGTACAATCATTGTTTTCTACTTCTGAAAGTAATTTACTTTCAAGAAGTGATTGATTGCTACTTAACAATTGCTGCATTTTCAAGCAAATCTAACTTGTGATAGTGATTGTACTTTCAGACAGTAGTCTACTTTCAGGGGACTACTGGGATTGAGCCTGGGGTCCCCCAAAAAAGAACAGTTATCAGAGAAAAACAAAACCTGAGCTATACTGTAATATAGTCCTTATTGACTATTGTAAATACTTCCATTGAAAGAAAAGGGGTGATTTAGGAAAAAAAAAAAAGCCAATGGTCTAAGTCCAGATGTGTAAGTACCAATGGTCTAACTCCAGATGTGTAAGTACCAGTCTAACTCCAGATGTGTAAGTGCCACAGAAGCTAAGGACAACCAAGGCAGCATGAGCCCTCTAAAACTACTAATCCCACAGGAATGGCTTGCAATGGGAGTGAATTAGATGAAATTCTGAAAAAGAATTCAAAAGAATATCAAAGCAGTCAGAGAGGACACAAATAAACTCCTGAATGAGTCATGGGAACACAAATAAAAGTTGAATGAAATGAGAATACAAAACAGAATATGAAATTAGAATTCAATAATGAAGCAGAAATGCCAAAGAAAAACCATCTGAAATATTAGGACTGAAAAATTCAGTAAATCGAATGGAAATGTTTGTGGAAAGTCTCACTGATAGCATAGACCCAAAGGAGAAAAGAATATCGGGGCTTGAAGACAAAGTAGAAGAACTGGAACATTCAGATAATGACAAAGGTAATAAATAGAATATTCAAGATCTGTGGGGCCTTGAAAAAAAATCCACAAATAATAGTCATTAGGAAAGAGAAGAGTTTAATGCTAAAGGCATAAAAACCATTTTCAATAAAATTATAATAGAAACTTCCCAAAATGCAGGTACAAGAGGTATTATATGCATTAGTTCTTCTTTTCCATAGCTGTGATTAAACAATGACCAAAGCAACTTTTAAAAAGAAGAGTTTATCTGAGCTTATGGTTCCAAAAGGATTACAGTCTGTCATGGCAGGAAGGCATGGTGGCAGAGGTGGCTGGAACAGAAAGGCAAGCACTCATATCACGCAGGTACAGGAAGCAGAAATCTGGCAGGGCTTAAGAACTCCCTAAGCCCACCCCCCAGTGACATGTTTCCTCCCGCAAAGCCACACCTCCTAAAACCTCCCAAAACAGCACCACCAAATGGGGACAAATATCCAAATACTTTGAGCCTATGGGGGACACTCTCATTCAAACCATCATAAGTGCAGAATACCAAACAGACAAGATCAGAAAAGAAGCTCTCCAAATCATAGGGTAGTTAAAACACTAAATATGAGGAACCACAAAAGCACATTGACAGCAGCAAGAGAGAAACACCAGGTCATAGACAAAGGCAGAGCCTTCAGAACAGCAGAATGGAATGAGGTATTTCAGGTTCTAGAAGAAATCTGCAGACCCACACCACTACACCCAGGAAAACCCTATCATGATTGAAGGGAAAGAAACATCTCATGATAAAAACAGGCAAAAGGTATTTATGATTATTAAGCCAGCCCTACAGAAAATATTCAAGGAGTTCTTCAAACTGAGGAGAAAAATAAACACATTCATGACCCTACAGAAAAAAAAAAAAACACAGGAGATAGCAGTTAATTAAGCAAATTAAGAATAGGGAACACCAGTACTACATTATCAATAAAATGACAGAAATAAGCACACAACTTTCAGTAATAACTCTAAATACAAATAGCCTCAATTCCTTCATCAAAAGACAGAAGAGACTAGCATATTAGATTTTAATGAACAAGATCTATCTCTTTGTTGCCTCCAAAAAATGTTCCTCCTTATGAAAGACAGATATAACATTACAGTAAAGGACGGAAAAAGCTATTCAAAAAATAGAACTAGGAAGCAAACAGGTACTATTGTTATAATATCTCACAAAATGGACTTAAAATCTGACACAGAGGAGATAAAGAAGGTCTCTTCCTACCAATTAAGGGGAAAATGTATCATGAGAATATTATGATTTTGAACTTCCATGTGCAAAATGCTAATGCCTCAGGTTTCATAAAATAAACAGCCTGGGTATAAAGACACAGATTATATCTAAGACAATGAAATGAGTGACTTCAGTACTCTGCTCTCACCAACATATAGGTCACCTCACCAAAAAATAAACAAAAAAACACTGAGTCAAATGACATCACAGATCAAGTGGACCCAACAGACATCTGTGTAACATTGCATCAAACACTACAGAGTATACAATTTTTCATCGGCCAATTGAATTTTCTCTAAAATAGATCATATAATAGGACATAAGACAAGTATTAGCAAATATAGCAAAATTGGAAAACTTCTTGTATTCTGCCAACAATGGAATGAAACTAAAAATTACCCACAAAAGAAACTATAGAACGTATGCAAATCCACGGAGACCGAGCACCCACCATTATGCAAATCCACGGAGACTAAGCACCCACCATTATGCAAATCCATGGAGACTGAGCATACACCATTATATGATGAATAGATCTTCAAAGAAATCAGGACAAAAAAATTTAAAAAATTTGTAGAATTGTTTGAAAAGTGACCAAAAGCATAAGAAAAACCTATGGGATGAAAGAAATAATGGGAGAGAGGTTTATAGCAACATGTGCCTACCTTAATAAAGCAGAGGGAACCCAAGTAGATAGCTAACAATGCATGTTCAGGCCTTGAAAATGCAGCAACAAGTCAAGCCCCAAATCAGTGGAAAGAAATAAGATCAGGGCAAAAATTAAAGCAATGGAATTTTTTTAAAAGAATCAATGAAACCCTGAGTTGGTATTTTTAAAACGTAAACAGCTAAGCAAAGCCTTAGCTGGATTAACCATAAGAAAGAAGATTCCAAGTTTGCAAAATTAGAGATTTAAAGGGAGAGGTTACAATAGATAGTAACAGATTTAGAAAATCATTAGCACCTACCTTAAAAGTTTATATTGCATTAAATTGGAAGCATAAAAGTTTTAGATAAATTTCTAGACATGTATGACCTACCAAAAACAAAACAAGAAAAAATGACCAATGTAAGTACTTCTATAGGAATAATATTGAAACTACAGAAGGAAAACACCTCTCAACTAAAAACTCTAAGTCAATGAATTCACTGATGAATTCTCCCGGACCATTAAAGTAGTGCCAACAATGCTTCATGACCTGTTTTATAAAATAGAGAGGGAGGGGTGCTACCAAGCGCCTTTTGTAAAGTCAGTAGTAACCCCATAACAAAACCAGATAAAGGAACAACAATAAATGAAAATTATAGTCCAGCTGAGCATGGTGGCACATGACTTTAATCCCAGCACTTGGGACTCAGAAGGCAGAGTCAGGCAGATCTCTGTGAGTTTGAGACAAGCCTTGTCTACACAGTGAGTTCCAGACCACCTGAGGCTACAGGGAGACCCTGTCTCAAAAAGACCAAAAATATTAGTCCAATCTCCCTGATTAAATCTCTTCCTCTTCTCAATAAAATTCTTGCAAGTTGAATAAAAGAATGTTTTTAAAAGATCACAATCATATAATCATATGAATTCCAGAGACTTGGGGGTAGTTCAACTATGAAAATCAATAAATGGAAGATATCATAAAATATATTCAAAGACAGAAATCACGTCATCATTTCCATAATGCAGAAAAGGCGCTTCCCTTCTTGATAGCAGCCTAAAAGAGACTAGGAATAGAAGGAATATATCCCAACAATATAAAGGCTATCTACAACAAGTCTATAGTCAACAAACCCTTAAACTATTCAGTAAAAATCAGGGACAAGAAAAGACTGTCCATTATCTCCACTATTATATGCTACAGTACTCGAAATCCTAACTAGAGAAATAAGACAAGAGGAAAAAGTAGAAATGATACATTTAGGAAATGAAGTCAAAGAATCTTTCTTTGCAGATGATATGATTCTGTATATAAAATACCCTAAAGACAACATTAGAAAACTCTTAGATTTGTAAATCCTTTTATCAAAGAGGCAGGATACAAAATTAAAATCAAGGTAGTAACTTTGGTAGCTTCTGGGACAGGAAGTATCAGCTTTCTTTAAAGCTATGACTCTTATGCAATCACAATCCAGGGCAGATTCTTGGGCAATAGAGGAAAACCAGGGACACTGAGTTGAGTGGGTACAGAAATGGGGATGTGTCTGAGAGATTTGGGGGCGGAAGAAATATAATACATTGTATGAAGTTCTCAAATAACTAATCAAACACATTTTAAATGTATTCCACAGGCTTGGGTGTTTGAACACTTGGTCCTTGGTTGGTGGTATGTTTGTGGAGGATAGGGAAACTTTAGGAAGTGGAGACTTACTGGAGGAAGAGCATCACTGGGTTGGGTTTTGAGAGTTTATACTTTTGCCCAACTCCCAGTTTGATGTCTCTCTGCTTTCTGGGTGTTGGAGAAGGTGTCATCTCTCAGCTTCTGCCTGTAGCTGCCTGCTGCCATGCCTTCCACCCCGTCCCCATTCCCCCCGGAATCATAAGCTAAAATAGTGTTTTTCTTCCCTACGTTTCTTTTGATTATGGTGTTTTATTAGAGCAACAAAAAGTAACTAATACCATTGGCAACCATCATACATAGAAATAACACATACTGAGCAAAAGAAATCATGAAACAACCCCATTTTCAATTGTTTCAGGAAATAAAAACACTAAAAGATTTTGAAATAAAGCAAAACAAGGAATTAAAAGGCATCTACATGAAAAATTTTAACACCAAATGAAAAATTTACAGTAGACAATAGGAGATAGACTTCCATGCTCATGGACTAGGAGAATTAAAATTCTGAAAATGGCTATGTAACCAAAATCAATCTACAGTTTCAATGTAGTCTCCATCAAAATTTCAATGTCATTCTTCACAGAAATAGAAGAAAACAATATTAAAATTCAGGTGGAAGCATGAATGACCCCAGATAACCAAGCAACTCCCTGAACATACATGGTATCACCATACTTGATTTCAGTTTATGCTACAGAGCCATAGTAACAAAAGCAGCATGGTACTGGCACCGAAACAAGACATGTAGATCAACTGGCTAAAAGAGAGAACCCAGATATAAAGGCATGCAGTTACAGTCTCCTGATTTTTGACGAAGTTCCACAAAATAAGCATTGTAGAAAAGATAACCACTTCAACAAATGGTACTGTGGAAGCTAGAGATCTACTTTCAAAAGAATGAAACTAGACCATTATGTTGTCTCTCACCTTGCACAAAAATCACTTCCAAATGGACAAAGAACACTCATGTAAAATGAGAAACTCTAAAACTATTTTTGAAAAGAGTAGGGAGAAATGCTTCAGGACAGAGGCATAGGCAGAGACATTCTGAATAGTACTCCAGTTGCCCAGGAAATAATGCCAGCAATCGACAAATGAGAGCTCATGAAATTAAAAGGCTTCTGTACGGTAAAAAAGCAGTTCATCTAGTGAAGAGACAGCCTGGAGAATGGAAGAAAATCTTTGGAAGTTATACATCTGACAGAGCAGCTGTACCTAGAGTACGCAATCAACTAAATAACAAGAAATTAAACAACCTAATCGATAAAAGCTCTAATGAAATGAACAGTTGTTCTTCAAAGATTAAACACAAATGGCCATCAACCTTATGGAAAAAAATGTTGAACCTTACTAGACATCAGAGAAATGAAAGTTAAAACCACATTGAGAACCTATCCCATCCCAGTCAGAATGCAGTCATTAAGAAAAAAACCAAACAGGACTGGACAAATGGCTCAGAGTTAAGATAACTGACTGTTCTTGCAGAGGACTGGGGTTCTGTTCTTGTACCCTCCACAGGCATTTCACGTACACAGTGCACTTGCATACATGAAGGCAAAACACTCAAGCACATAAAATTAAAATTAAAAAAAGTAAAAATAAAAAATAAAAAACAAGGGCTGATAACAATAAGAACATGAAGGGACACTCATACACTGTTGGTAGGAATGTAAACTAGCCAAGATCTGATAATAAATCTTCCATATGACCAGCTGTATCACTCTTGGGGACTTACCCAAAGGATTCCAAGCTGACGCAACACTATTCACAACAGCTAAGTTATGTAATCAGCTTAGAACCACCAACAAAGGAATGTATGAGGAAAATGTGGACTGCCTCCACAATGAATTCTTTTTCAGCCATAAAGGATAAACTCCCATCACTTACAGGAAAACTGATACAACTGGAGATAATCATATTAAGCAAATTAAGTCAATCTCAGAAAGATAAATATTGGATGTTTTCTTTCATTTGTATTTCTTAGATTTTATAGAGAGGCATTATATATACATATTTATTTATTTATAAAATGAAAATAGTAACAAAACTGTCTAGGGAAATAAAGGAACTAATGTGAGGAGGGAGGCCAGAGAAAAGGAGGGTAGAGCATCCCTAGGAGGAAAAGACCCAAAGTGCGTAGTATGCTTGTGTGGAAATGTGCTTACATAACCCAGTACCACATACAATGAATATACATTAATGAAAATACTATATCCCAAGTTTTTTATGAGTATATTACCTCCATGTATGTAAGTTCACCCACAGAGGTTGGAGGTCAGAAGAAGGCATTAGAACTGGAATTACAGGTGGGTGTTAGCTGCTGTGTGGGTGCTGGGAATTGAAACTTGGTCCTCTGCAAGAGCAGCCATTTCTCTTAACCACTGAGCCATCTCTCCAGCCCCAATATACCTAAACAAATTTGTTTGCCCTTAATTTAGAAATCGTGAACTTCATTTTGAAATATCAAAAGCTTACACCATAAACTGTCACATTTTATGTAGTAGGTAGCAAAACAAGACAAGACAAAACCCGCTACAACAGTAGTGTTCCTTTGAAGCAGCCTAGATCAACTAATCTTTGCTAGCAAGATCTCATTCCATAAGCAATATTTTATCTTCCATTATAAAGTGAAGACACAATTTTATTGTTGGGTATAGGAAGGAATATGACATTGTTCTTGCCAATTTCTAGAACCCCAACCAAGGTCAATATCATGAAGAAAATATGCAAAAAAATCCAGATTATGGAATATTCTGCCTGCACTTCAACACTCACATATCTTAATCTTTCTCTTTTTCTCTGTCTTTGCTGTCATGTAGAATACAGTCTTAACTATATTCGCCACCTTGGCTAGGTTTAGAGATCCAGTCCTTAGGTTCAAGAAACCTATAAGTTTTAAAGAGCTGCAAAGCTTCAGAACGCCCAAGGAAGAACCCGAGTTGCTCCATGGAAGATCACAGGTAGCCAGTGTGCTACTGGCACATTCTAAGCATTGAAAACCATGGCTAACACTGAGTCCCAACTCAAGGGTCTATCTCTCCTAAATCTCATTTCTCTCTTTCATCTCTGTTCTCCCCGACTGAAGAAACAGTATCATCCAATGGTTGTGAGAAAAGATCAGGTTGTTTAGAGACTAAATTCATGTCTTGACTTTGATTCTTAGGAGGCATTTGCTGTAGGTCAAGGACTTGACCTCTTGAAGTTTTAGTCTCTCGTCAGTGGAGATAAGAACCACCACAAATTTTGAGGACTGAATAAAATAATGACTCTAAAGGCTCTGGCACTCAATTAGAAGTTAGTACATTATAGCTAGAATTCTTTCTCTGGGCTTTCTTGTCATGCTTATGCCTGATGTATCCCTGCCATGGCGCCAGGGTTAAATCCCCAACTTCAATCAGTGCTTTATTTCTAACCTTGGCCCAAGATTTCCAGCCTTCCTCCTTGCCCTAAGAGCTAGGATTATAACCTTTGCTCAGAGATTTTCTGATCCTCACTTTAGCTGTAGCCAATCAGGGCCATCTGCACCCTTATGAAATTAGTATATAGAAAGAAATCAGAGAAAGAATTGCCAAGGCCATCTAGGGTACACAAAGAAGTCTGCTTGTGGAAGTGGCATTAAAACTTGGCTTGCCCATGACCACTT
Source organism: Nannospalax galili (assembly GCF_000622305.1). Taxonomy (NCBI): domain Eukaryota; kingdom Metazoa; phylum Chordata; class Mammalia; order Rodentia; family Spalacidae; genus Nannospalax; species Nannospalax galili. Next base: position 1,717,940 of record NW_008343660.1, on the reverse strand, counting down.
ATTGAAATCGCACACCCATCACTCAGGTAACAGTATTAGCAAAGGGGCAAAGAGTGCCACCTGACACTTCCAGACAGGTGTTATCTGCAGAGATGAGGTGTGTGCATTCGGAGGAGCAGTAGCTATTCTGTTAAAATCAGTCTTTCTGAAAGCAGCACTCCAAGTCTTTTACCAGAAACCTTTAAGGTTGGATAAGATTTGGAAGTCTGAGTTTTCAGATTTTAGGAAGGAAATTCAGTTCACATTCTATATATTAAAACATACCCTCTGGGGCTCCAGGCAGCACCTCACAACCAAACACAGTAGTATTTCCATAGCAAGCATGCAGATATTCACACAAAGCAGCATACGTATGAAGCATTACATTAGTTTGTCACCAAGTGAAATATGGAAAAAAATTCTACTTTCAGTCTTGAGATTTCTGACCTGTGGATAAGGTATTGTCAGCCTGTAAACAGACGTGAAGTATAAAAGGTGAATTGGGAGCATGTTATAAAAATACTGAATACCCTGTTAAGAGACAGCTTTCATTCATAAGTTGATAGAGCATGCTTACAAATAACTGCACATTCCATTTTTATTTTAATGTCTCTGAAAATATAGCTTTCTGCTATACATTATTGTGTGATTTCTCTCTCTTAGCTTTAATGCTAGTGGGCTAATCTCTCATTGAAGCTTCTTATTCTTCTTATTCTATTCTTATTGATATTGTTCTGTGGCACACCTCAGAACTATTCTGTAACTCAAATTTCCATGTCCCTACTTTGCTATTACTTATAGTCGCATTGAGTCCTTGTGGTCCACAGTTCTATACATAACACATGTAGAGATTGGTGAAATCAGAATATGATGAAGATACAGTGCAGTGCCAACACCCACAGAAGGCTTCTCCCAGTGTGGCTGTGCTGCTGGCTCAGTAAGGTTAGGAATCACCCCAAAGACGCCCTCTCCTTGCATTCCCCAAAGCACAACTGTGGTTGATTCTGCTCAGAACTGGCAACTATTGCTGCCTAGGGTGTAGGTGGTCCTTTTTCCTTTACCTTGGCAAAGTCATTTACTAAAGCTTACTTTCCATGAGGCCATCCACTATTCAAAGGTTGACATGCAATTAAAGTTTTACATAAATCTTCAGTGCCCATTTGAAACACAAATACAGTTCTATTCCAGTGGAAGGTCTTAGGAGTCACACAGCTCCCTGTTCACACACAGCTCACTCTTGTCACACTTCCAGAAGTATGAGTGCCTTACACTCATATGTGTACACTCTACCCCCAAGCAATTATTTTGGACTTAACACATGGTATTAAAACAACAGAGGGTTGGAGAGATGGCCATTCGTAATTTCAGTTCCAGGAAATCTGATCCCCTCTTCTGGTCGCCACAGGCATGGTATGCACAAGCACACCTATGTACATTCAGGCAAAGCACTCATACACATAAAATTAAACAAAAATTTAAAAGAAGACTTTTTTTTAGCATGTGTGGATGCTTACTTTGCATCCTACATTGTCACATAGGCAATAAGTAAAGGATACTTGCCTGTATTACAAATACAAAACTGCATGTGATGGTTTCATAGGTCTTCAGGTTCAGGAGAAAAGTTCAGAGACAGGAATACTGAGTGGCCTGATGCCTTGCCTGAGCCATTCCATCTGCTTCATCGGGAGAAATCAAACAAAGGCCTCATCTGTGTGCCTCTAAACTTAGTTACAAAACAGCTCTTCACCAGGCTGGGTCCTCCACACCTCTTCTCTTGACACACAGAGGATTGCTTAAATAGAAACTTTAGAAATGAAGATGCCTAATTCAGCCTTATGAAGCTTTGGGAAGTAAATCATGAGTTACTTTTGGGAAGTAACTCATATGATAAAAATGAAACTTAGAGCCAGGCGTGGTGGTATATGCCTTTAGTCCCAGCACTTGGGAGACAGAGGCAGGCAGATCTCTGTGAGTTCAAGGCCAGCCTGGTCTACATAGTGAGTTCCAGGACAGCTGGGGCTACAGGAAGACCCTGTCTCAAAAATCCCAAAAAGAAAAATGGAACTTAGATTTTTCACTCAAAAAAAATTTTTGAGGAGTGAGAATTTCAGGAGCGTGAGCACTTTCCTCCTCTTACAAATATGCTCAGGCTTAAGGGTAGTAATTTTTCATTAGGATGTAAACTTTGAGTTGGTGTTGGATGGTGCAAGAAGAGGCTTTTCAGGCGGGACAGCTGGAGGTAGACACAGAACCTGAATAAAGTTTAAGGCTTGATTTTCCCAAATCCGGGCAAAATGATACTAAAATGGATTGCTCTCTACCAACAGTTTCCATCATGGATTTTATAATAACAATAGAAAATATATTTTATAAGCTGTAAAATTATCCTGTTTTACTGATAGAAGGCCACTCGGAGAGGCATTTACAGGTGGAAAGGATATCATAAATAGCTCCTGGACTGGAAACATCCCAATGAATTCAATAATTGGTTTTTATGGAGTGCTCGCTGAAAGGACTGAGGCTAAGGAGCCCCAGTAGGGCAGTGGAGTTAGCAATGTCATCTCTAACCAGGGAAGAATGGAAATCTTATAACGGTTTACAGATGTTTTATTGAGTATCTCTAATCCAGGAGTTCCAACACAATGAGGCCACCCTGGAATTGTTCAACGACAGCCTCTGCACTGTCACTGCTCCCTGGCCTGGCAAATACGAAATCCTCATAAATCCTTTTGGAAGGCATTGTAATGATGCTAATCATGTCAAACTCATTGGGTATTAATATAAACATTTTATGTAACTCCATGGGCATCCAGAACAAAACCCTCAAATACCTTGTAACCAATTTCCTATACAACAAAAATCAGGTCACGGCTTAAGTACCCAGTTATTGTGAATAAACGTGCTTGTTTTAGTAGCACTGATTGAATACATCCATTCTCACCAGCTACAAGTGCAGGTGCAGAGAGTGAACAAGAAGACATAATTAGCCATTCACTGGTTCTCAGTCGGAGCTAATGAATTTAGGCAAACAAAATAATTCAACACTATATCTAAATCAAGACCCTTACTTATTATTCTGTCCTTTGCTTTCTAAAAATATTTTTATTGAGTTTCGTGCATTTCTTAATAGTTCTTAATCAAATTTAGACCCCCCTCCCCATCCATAACCCTCCATCCCCCCCCACCAGACCTCATGCATTCTGTCATATATTAAATCCTATCTTGACTACCAACACCAATAACATGTGAAGACTGTCCTTTAAGTCCCTCTGACCAGATAAGTATAGGCTTCAAAGTATGGCTGTTAAACATCCAATAAGGTTAGTTCCACCAGTCTGGTACTTTTAATTACCATGTGCTATGTAGATAAAGCTTGGGTAAAAAATCAAACGTTCTCAGATAAACCTTGACTAGATACATATTTTGTTCCTTAAACTAGATGACTAAACTATGTATGACCTTAGAAATTTTAAGATTATGTGCATATTATTTTTGTCTCATCCTTTATATACCATAACAAACTGAAACAGACCTTCATGGCTTGATTAGGCTTTCTCATTTTTTTCTGTTATGGAAAATATCTCCATTCCCATATCCTTTTAACATCTTTCACATCCTCATTTTCTTTTTTTAATAATTATGAGACATAATAACATTAAGAACTAAATTTTCCATCTATTGTGAGAAACCATGTGTGATTAAGGCTAAATTACATACAGTTGGCTGGGAAGAGTGGCTGATACTCCAGTGAGGGTCCTTGCCGTCCAAGGTCGACTAAGTTCCAGGGTACTATGGACCATCTCTCAAAATGTCCTGTAACTGTGGTGAATCGCCTGTCCTCTTCTTGTTCAGGGAAGCTATGGAGACCCCACCCAATGGACTTGAACCCGTATCCAGTATACAAAGAGGAGGGTCAACTCAGAGGAAACATTTCCTCCGTGCTTCCAAGTGAAGCCAGCCGTGGTCGAGCAGGACCTTTGACTTATCTTCTCATAGATGGAACTGGTAAAAGAAAAGAGCCAGGGGCTCCTCCCAAGCCTGAGGAATAGATCTGTCCCTGAGGAAAGATCCGCAAATGACCTTAAGGGTAAATATAAATTGATTCATTTGGGCCAAGTGTATGGTCTTAAACACCCAAAAAGAAAGTATAACCAAGGGTAAAGTCATCACTATATTTTTTTAAGAGTTCAAGGGATTACACTTCTCAGACATTAGGCTTAAGTCCACATAAAAATGGCAGCTACGAACTGTCCTCAACTCCAGTTCAAGGGAAATCCGAAGCTCTCTTCTGACCTCCACACCATTGCATGACATGGGTGCACTCACATACATGCAGGTAGTACACTCATACACATAAAATAAAAAATAATAAATATTTTTTTAAAAAAGTTATTTGGACAATTATTTTTCATTGATTTTATTCTGAATCAGAAAGTGCTGCTCAGATGTAATTCAAATCTTGGTCTGCAATACTGCAGTGCCCACCTGTAGCTAAGGGAGACAACCCATTATTGTGCTAAAATGATGTCCAAATTTATCTTCTCTCCCTATCTAGAAGCCTTTGAAATGGAACTGACACTGATTCTAACCACTCCAACAGCTATCAAAATGCCTGAAAGCAAATCTTGAATCCATCACTCTCGAGTCCAGCCGTGGCAGTAAAAGAAAAATGAGGAAGAACCCAATGGAGGGATGCTTTTGGAAGCTCTTGTCAAGAAATTCCAATGGACTCTCAGGTGAACATTTGAAAATTGCCCTGTTCTGCCTTTCTCGTAGTTCCCTGTCTAGAACTTGTAATGCTAACAGCTCTTGCCTTTACTTCTCCTTCACATCTCCTATTCACCCTGCCTACAGATAAGAGTTATGCAATTTGGGAATCTTTTAGACAGACCCAGTTGCCTCATCATGCATCCTTGTTCAGCATGGAAGAAGCCAGAGCAGTCTGCGTTCAGAGTCCTAATCCACAAGTTGGGTAACCTCCTCAGAGGATGGTGTGATAAGGACAGGAGGTAGGAATTGGATAGACAGTTATTTAAAAAAAAAAAAAAAAAAAAAAACCCTAAAGAAAAGCAGCCAGTTTCTTAGCTAAAAGTCAAAATGTCCTTAGGCCTCTTAGCAATATACTCAATTCCAAAGGCCAAAACTGTCCAAAGTATTTGAGAGTGGGTATGGATTTGATCAAAACACCTTATATGCCTGTATGAAATTCTCAATAAATTATTAAAAATAAATAAAATGCGAAGACACACTGTCCAGAAAGAACTCTGAGACACATGGCTCTTCTAGGGGTAAATTTTATCTTGAATTCTAGTTCCAGTGAAGGGCCTGGTCCACTTCAGGGCTGCTATAATCACGTTCCCTGAGGTTGCCTCATGGGATCAAAACACCTTATATGCCTGTATGAAATTCTCAATAAATTATTAAAAATAAATAAAATGCGAAGACACACTGTCCAGAAAGAACTCTGAGACACATGGCTCTTCTAGGGGTAAATTTTATCTTGAATTCTAGTTCCAGTGAAGGGCCTGGTCCACTTCAGGGCTGCTATAATCACGTTCCCTGAGGTTGCCTCATGGCTTGAAGCATTGTCTCCCTACTCTGAACGCCCTAAGCTTCCTAAGTGTGGTGGAATCACTCTGAGCCATTTGGGAGCAAAATGTGCCAGGACTGAATAAGTCACAGAGAGAAAGTTAGGGAAAGGAAACAGCATGTGGGTGTCCAGGGGGGGCAGCCTCAGAGGAGCAGCATCAGAAAGGCCGCTCTACAAAGCCTCTCTCTGGACAGTTTCGTTCTGGAAGCTGCAGGTGTGCCCTGGTCTCCAGTCGTGCTTGCGCAGTTCTGAAATAAGCAGTGTATCACTCCAGCCATTCTCCAGGAAAACGTTCATGTGTTCACTGTGTTTCACTCAGGCATGATGACCTGCTGACCATCAGACCTGCTGAAAAATAACCTATGAATTCTCTGGTTTGACCTAAGTAACTTTTGACCAGAGTAGAGATGTACTGCACACTAAGCGTCTTGAGCAAGCACTGTTCACATTTGCAGATTTCTCCTATCAGAACCAGAAGTAGAGAAGAGTTACATAACAGCTCTGACAGAAAAGTGGGTACTGGAAGTCTGCATCACAGAAGACCGGCCAAAGGCACTCTATTACATTGATAAAATGAACTGAAATCTCTGGGTGGACACTTTTGCACTGCACCCACAATATTATTCTTGATTTGCTAGAAAGAAAGCAATTTATTCTGTCACTTTCTGGGGACTTAGAACTAATTGGCCTTTCATAGCTGTGTGATTCTGCAAATGAGCGTAAAAGTGAAAGCTGACCAAAATTCAAACAGGAAATCTGAAGCTGCCTATTTTCATAAGTATCTTATAATGGCTTGTAGAAAGGGAAGAGATTTTGATTAGAATAGCAAATTTCTTCATGCAGACGGCAAGTGCTCCAAATTACCCATCACTGTAACAAACAAGACAATTGCTCTCCCTCGGGCTCCTGCATCCCACCCTGCCACCTCCTCTAGCCTATCCAGCAACCAGACAACATTTTCACAGGCGGCGCTCCTAACTGTGATGTCTCCTATCTCACCATCTCTTTTTGCTCATCCTACCCTAACCCACCAGAAAAGATAGGCATAACAGATCACATCTTAGAGACCAAGGAGATAGAGTGTCACCAAACGCAACAGCAGGCAGAGAGAAAAAGAAAGAAAAGTAACGGACACCTCCATACAGCCTTACAGAAAAGAAGCTGGAAAAGATTAAGTTCAACATATTAAAGAGAAATGACTTCAAAGCCTACAAAGACTGCCGAGATATTTTTGCAGTATCTGGCACAGATGGCAGAAAAAACACCATGCAGGCAAACTAAAGAAAAGATGTGTTCCACAAAGCAAGCACACAGTCCCACTTTCCACGCGTTTAAGAGACGAGATGAACCCGCTGAGGAGATACACAGGTCCTCCTCAGAACAGAGGACAGCCAAAGCCACAAACTAGCCTTTCCATTGTTTTGGTTTGAAGTAAAGCTCCCCTCCCATCCCCTTTTCTCCCCTCCCCTGTCACCCCCCCCACACACACTCCCTCTCCTTTCTGGTTCTCTGCTCTCTTTAGTTATCTAAGCTAAAAGCTCACCTGAAAAGCTCAGGTCATGCAGACCAGTTCCAGTTGGGACTCACACTGTGTGTCTGACATCTGCAGAGCTTCACAACAATACCAAGTGAAAAACACAGATCTCCAAACTGTCAGTCTGTTTGCCACACTGAGACACTAAAGCTTGAACTTTCAAAGTTATTTTCCATGCTGACAATTACAGACAGCTCAACAGACAAGAAAAAGTGGGTATTAAAATAGGCAGTCACTACTAATATGTACTTTGCTCTTTCTGACCAGGAAAAAAAAAAACAGGTGTCATTTTACTATTTCTTAATCATCAATGTAAAAAAAAAATCTATAGACACAAAAATACAGTTATACTGAAGAGATCAGCAAACAGAGATGGATAGACATAGATAGATAGATGATAGATAGATGATTGATAGATAGATAGATGATAGATAGATAGATGATAGATAGATAGATAGATAGATAGATAGATAGATAGATAGATAGCTATAAATTGTACCCTGTGTATAGATAACCACCAAGTTTGAAGGGATTGGTTGTGATCATGAGAATTCTTTTTTTTATTTTGCAGTAAGAATTTAAAACAAAAATGAAAAGTATGTTTCTAAAAGAGCATTACAGAATGAATATTCTGGAAGTTGAGTCTACAGTCAACAACTCAGTGCCACCCCTAGCAAATCTTCCATCCCCTGTCCCTTCTCCTGCTACGTATATCCTTCCCTGCTGGCCTCCTTGCTATGTTTTTTTTGAATTACTGCTCAGTCACTTTTCTTTCCTCTCTTTTCTTAAGGGTTGTCACATTTAAATATATAAAAGTTTCAAGAAACAAAGTTGAAATATATTCTATGTTACCTTATTTCAGATGACTGAAGGGGATTGTTTACCTATTTAGAGCAAGGTGAAGGGTCATTAGCACCCATTTCAGAAGCAAAATGGAATAACACAGGTTGTACCGGGTTCATATTTTCTGAGATATTTTCACTATTGTTCATCTTTTCTCAAACAGATTTCTTGTACCTTTCATGTATGCTATTAAAGCAGTGTAAATTTAGCTTTAAATTATTAATGGCTGCTATTTTATTTATCAGTGCCTACTTTGTGTAGATTATATGCTATATGTTTTACAAAAATAATTACTATTATTTTTAAGTGCTTTGCAGAGTCTGTACAGGATAGGTGTTTTGTTGTTGTTATTGTTGTTGTCTGTTTTGGGGGGTTGTTTTTTAACATGAAGACACAGAAGGGTTCGTAGAGATGGTATCCAGTGGGTAGTGGAACTGAGAACTAAGGAACTCAGGTCCTGAACTGATGTTGTTTCTCCTTACCCAGTATTCTCTTGTCCCTTCTAGTTGACTTCCTTAGGAATCAAGAATTATGTAAAACAAGGTACAGTTAATGGATTTATTCTTTTAAGATAATCTATTGAAAGTTTCAACGATTGTTTGAATTCCACAAATGATTCAACAAACTGCCAGTAGGAAATACAGAGGCATTTTACTTGTTGCTCTGGAGGGCAAGAGGATTCACACATTTACAAAATAGCACATTTGCAAGCACTCAAATGTATTTTCCTTAATGTTCACTGTCTGATGACATTCCGCCCTTCATTACACACTTCCCAAACTTCATCAACATAGCTTACCACACATCATTTTTCCTTTCTTTGATGATTCGTGACTGTCACCGTGAAATTCAGTCACTGTTCTGTGGAGTCTTCAGGAGCTGTTGAGTCTTGGGAAGCCATCTGCTGAGACACAAAGTGACCCTGAGTTTAAGACATTTAGGATTTCTAAGTGTGTCTATAATGTAGAGTGCTGCCCTTCCTCCTGGTGAGATAACTTAGCTTCCACTCTCGCAGAGACTTTGCTGATTCTCATACACAGTCCCTGACATGGTGTGCAAGACTTTGTATGACTACATCTCTGGCTTTTTCAGCTTTGTCTCTTAGCTGTTTCCCTTCCTCCCATAATTTTCATTCTCTAGAATTTTCTTCCTGCAATTCAGAGACCTATATACATTCTAAACAACATGGTTTTTAATATTTCTGTAGCTATGCATTGAATTCCTTTTCTTTTACTTGTCAACTTAAAAAACGATAGCAACAGCAAATGTTGTCATTCATTAAGTCCAAGCTCAAAATAAGAATCAACAGGAAAGATTCCATTTATTGCATGGAGGGTAGATATCATCAGACATGTTCTGCGTGACTCTACACAATGTGATAGACTGCAACTTAGCACAGCCATCACATTACATCAGAGGTAATTTCTTTATTATCAGTTTGATCTCCCTACTAAAATACAAGCTCTTTGAAGGTCTAATCCTCTTTTCCATGCCCAGCACTTAACTCATGGTGTGCAGTATGTTCTTAATAAATGTGTGTGCACACAATATGTTGCCATAACTTTTATATAAGAATACATATAATAGTCTCCCCCAAAATCAAGCAGTCACATATCGGTGACTCTGATCCCTACAGGAAGAACTTTATTATTTATTATTAACTACATATGACATAAAACAAACATTTCACAATAAGATTTTAGCATAGGGAGAAATCTCATGAAACGAAATAGCCAGAAATGACCTTTGGGAAGAAGTAAAATTTGAAGAGAGCTCCCTGTTTGATGCACACATATCTCTGGAGCAACCCAGGTAGCAAATGGGCACTTTATGGAATGTACGTAAAGTAAATAGCTATTTGTTTCTGAGAAGTTACATTGCCCTGTTGTACTATTAAAAACAAATAATGTTTCTGTGTTATTTGTGCCATTGTGTTAAAACTTCTTACCTTACTTGATCTCTTGGATTTAAGAGAAGCTGCAGTGGGGCCACCAAGCTTGCCCAGAGAGGAGGTGAGGTCAATGTATAAATAAAATCATCTGTGACAGGAAAGAATCTTGGGGTCATATGCAAATCTGGAACTGATGGCCAGATTTGTACCCAGTGGAAAGAAGGGAAGGGCACAGCACTCATTCCCATAAGCATTTCTTCTGCCCCTAGTGGGATGGGACATGGGATATGACTCCCTATGGCCATGTTAGCTTTAAAGCATGGTCAACAGACAGAGCTGGAAGATCTCCAACTTTGGCTTTGCCACCTTGCCAACTTTCAACCCTAGTAACTGCCTCTTTGTAAAATGCATTTTAAGTTGAAAACTTCCATTTACTTTTGTCAGTACATTTTCCTTTCAGCCTAGGATTTGAACATTATAAACTAAGCCCCTGCCCATTTTCAGTTGGTTTAAGAAAGATAGGAGAAATACAAAGGCTTTGTTTTTCTTTATCTGACCTTGACTCCAGCCTTCCTCTTCAACACAATTTTCTGTTATAAAATGCAGCATTTCAAAAAGACTTGCATAGCACAGAAACCTCAAAAAAGTTATGAACTGAAAATCGGTTCATCAAAAGGACAGTCAAAAAGTTCACTGCAGGAAGTTACAAATGAACACCTGTCAGTAAAGACACAAACATAGAAGGCGCTTATGTAAAATACAAACCAAAGGCAGGAGACCTTGGAACTGCATGAGACCACGGTAAAGCAGTTTGTCTTACATATGCATGCTAACCTGCTAAACAAAGTGAGGCCACAAACCACACTTCTGAGAGGTCTGTTTCCAAAAGCCAAGTTGCTTATTTTAATGTTTTTCATAAGACGACTTTCACCAGCATTCAGTGGCAGGGCCTGATATAATATTTGGTTTACTGTACCTCATTTTAGTGAGCCATTTCTACTGTTTTTGACTTGCAGGGGCTTTCATTTGAAACAAACTGAAAAATGCTCTTATTTTAAGCCCCTCTCCTTCGAATTTCTTTTCTGTGTTTCCTTCTTAGTGCTTTCTGAGGTGATCGTTCTCCACACCTTCTTGATCAAGACAGACAACCTAATGGCTGAGTGGGCTTTAATTTCTACACTTGTGGCACTCAGACTTGATTTGCATTGTCAGACAAAAATATTTAGAATTCAGTATAAAACACTATTTCTTTCTCTTTTTTTCCTCTCTCTCTCTTCCCTTTTCTAGTCGACCAACCGCTAGGAAATTATTGTCAGTCTTAAAATGATTTCCCAGTGATTGCTTGTTAGTACAATACAATTTCTTCCTCAACCGTAGGACCATGGTCTGTCTTCAGCTCTCTCTGAGGGACCAGTGAATCCCACCCAGCATCTGCACACACAGCAGGAAGAGTACGGAGACAATACAGATACTCTAGCTTCTCTCTTCTCATGGTAGAAGAACTCGGCGGGCATCTCAGAAAGGGGATGAGCAGGGAAAACACAAAAGCCAAATAAAAGAGGAAACTGAGAGTTTGAAACGGACAAGGAATCTTCACGGGTCTTAAGGGCTTGTTTTGCTGATAATGACTTAGCATAAGCATTATGTTCCAGCTCCTTTGACTGCCTACTGTATGCAAGAACGATATGGAAGAGTAGAGGAAGCACTTTTACACCCAAGATACCCATAGTGCGGTCAGAGGGGTAGAGAGGCATTCAAGAAGGCAGATGGTTAAAGGTTACAAAAGGAGATGGGCAGAACGCAGCTCCACAGGAGCAAAGGAGCAGACGGCGCTCTTCTGCCAGAGCCAAAGGTGGAGGGAAGATAGAAGAGCTGCCCCCACTTCCGTAGGCAAAGAAAGAACAAAAGATTGATAGAGGGGGAAAGAAAAAGAAATAAACCATATGTGGAACTAGAGAAAAGACTAGAAAAGAGGAACAGGGACAAAATGAAAAACAAGGAAGGAAAAGGAAACAAAGGCTAGGTTTAATTTCCAGAGAATTAACCGGGGAAATTCTCATAACGCAGGAGGCTGTGAATCTGGCGACTTTCCTTTAACTGCCAAAGGCATAAACTAATCTGTTTAATTAGAAAAATATGCTTGTATTGCGCTCTGAGTAATTTCCCATAGGAAAACTTGCTTCTCTTACAGTTCAAGTTTTGTACAAAGCCGTCCCCCACTCCACTGCACCACCATATTGTTCGCACACGTTCAGCAGGTGCCGATTTCTCTTCAGTTCAAATATTGTCAACCTTCGTGTGAACATCAAGTTTGCAAGAGTTCTGTTGCTGCTGCTCTTTGAGTATTGAGGTTGAAATACATTAGCCTAGATATCCTTTAACACTCCTGTAGATGCTATATAATAACAAAAAAGAATTCTTCACAATAGCAATTACCCCACAGGATAATGTAGCGTATCTTAATACCTTACAAAGTCGTGAAAATGTTGAAAAAATGCAAAACCTCCATAGTCAATTTGTGTCCTCTTTCAATGTGAAATCTAAAAATACACTCACAGGTAGGCAAGATGCTTACTCTTTCTGATAACTGTATTACCAAGGGGAAAGATCCTAGGCACCTGCAAATCAAAACACCATAAGCTCCTTTTTACATGCCACATACTGAGGACTACAGATAGAAATTTGTATTTAAGATTTATTTATTTTTATTTAGGAATATGTGTGTATGACTATATGATTGTATGTTGTGTTTGTGAGAGGGCCCACAGAATCCAAAAGAGGGTATCTAACCCCCTGGAATTGGAGTTAAGAGGTGGTTATCAGCCACCTGACATTAGTGCTAGGAAAAGAACTCAAACTCAGGTCCTCTGGAAGAGCAGCAAGTACTCTTAACCACTGAGCCATCTCTCCCGCCCTCACAAATAGAAATTTAAATACTTTGCTCAATTTTGACCTTGAGCAAGAAAATTCAAATGTATTACCTGAACCAACATAACAATTTATTCCAATGAGATTAAAATATTCTAAATGTGCTTTTTGCATTTTCAGTGAAAACATTGAAAAGAGACATGTTGTTCTGATCTATTCCTGCTTTGTTTCTGCACTACTGGCTTTTCTAACATTTACATATACATATAAAATAGTGTCCACTAATCAAGATTCAATTAAGGATGATAACTCCAAATAAAGATGCCTAAAAATAAAACAAAAGCGGTAAAGAGATGTAAAGGCTGGAAAGGGAAAGAATTAAAGATACTGCTGAAGTCTTAGAAATATTAACATTTTCGTAGTTGAAATTACGCTTTCCAATCTTTGTAGTTATAGCAAGCTAAACAAAAAAAAAAGTTTTGAAACCAGCTTAACACACATCTTCCCATCCTTTAAGTCTAAAAACAGAAACAGAATTCAGGACATAACTCTAATGTGATCTACAATCTGCTTTTATGTCTTAGAAACTTTATTACCTGGAGACACTGCATACGCAGTCAAGCCCATAATATTATTAAATAGTGTGACCAACAATTCATTTCAGGTAGGTTTCCTCACTTCCAGCTGACCTGAATTTGAACTTGTGTTCTGATGGCTAAAGGCAATGTATCTCATTATAAATAAAGTATGAAGTTTAAATCACAAGAAAAGCTTTCTTAATATCTGTTTTTGCACTGAATACTGAATGTGCTTCAGAACACTTTTATGAACACCTCTGACTTATGGCTTAGAAAACATATGTATGTAATTGTTCTGTTTTATAGACTATTTGAATGCCTGTACCATAATTGTT
>NW_008343660.1:1699236-1704222 GCF_000622305.1 Nannospalax galili | reverse complement strand
CTCCATACAAACCATAAAACCATTTGTATATCTGCTAAAACAATATTTCCCAAGGAATTACACAAACACCCTTTGCAAGTTATTTTTATTTCAAATCAACTATGGTTTGAAGCAGTTTTCCCAATTACAAACAGGCATGTTCACATAAAAGGATTGATATCCCTCAAACATGTTGTTCTGTGTGTATGTGTGTGTGTGTGTGTGTGTGTGTGTGTGTGTGTGTGTGTTTCCTGGAAAATACAGAACAGGATCTGTCAGGTATATCCACTAGCGTAACAAACATGTCACCCAGATTTGCACTGGGAATTAAAACATTCTGTAGCCTGACAAAAGACTGTGTGTTTTTAGCAACCGTGATGAGAAGAATGCGTTGCAACAGCTAGACATTCTGAGTTAAAACTCTCTTATCAAACAGCCTGAAAAAACACTATAATCCATGATGGTGCCTTGGCAAGGAGAACCTTGCTAGAGTCCCATGTCCGCAGCCCTGTCAGTCAGGCAAGTCTAATTCTATCTCCTGTGGAGCCAACATTGTCATTTCTTCTTGCATTTACAAACTACTTATATTAGAATCATAAATGTGGAGAAAGAGAAAAATGTTGAAATTCAGATACCCAACTCATATGTTTCTAAGGTCAAATGTGAAACATTAATGTTGATAATATAATACTATAGTTTCTAATAGAAAGAATGGCATTGCTAGTTAAGCAGGGCTAAAAATTTCTCCATTTATGTAAAAATAATTTCACTGTAGTTATGAATATTTGAATTTCAAAAGAACATTTAAAAATATTTTAATAACATTTTACACACCAAAATGTGTGTGCATATATTTTAATCGTAGATATAGGGTAACTGAAAGGAAATCTGTATAAAACAAAAGAAACTTTATAATGAACAATTTTGTTCATTTTGCTATGGCTTTGCTTGGTTTTTAGGACATTAATGGAAAACAAGCATCATCTTCTTAGCAATTTCTTAAAAGCCTTTTTTCAGAAATATTCCCAATCACTTAGCTGTGTATATAATTTTGTTGTGTTATTAGCTCTACAAGTCATTGTAAGGCATTTCTGGAAGAAAGATGTGACAGAAACCAAATAAAGTGCTTATCGCAAATGGATAGAATTTAACTTGAACAAATAAAAAACAGACTGCCCAGCAAATGTTCTAATCATTTTACATCTTAAAACACAATGCCCATTAATGTTATTTATCGAGTATTTTTATTGAGTAAGCATAACTGACATGGAGAGATTCCATTCTGATTCATGAATACCATTCCACCTTTGTTCAAAGATGATGAAGGGCCATGAACCACATTCATCACGAAGAAATATTGGTAGCAGCATTTTTCATTTCTATAGGACAAAGAGAAACAAATCATATAGTGTTATAGGCTGCCATTCTCAAACTAGAATTTAGCACTCTTTTGGACCGCTTTATTATATTGCTACTATTTTCAATCATGCCTTATTGGTGCCTGTTGATATCTTAAATGCAAGTACATCTCTAAGAGTCAGAGGGCGGGCCTGTTTCATTTCACAAAAATTCTACTTCACGTCAGAAACTTGGTTTCATCATCTTAATCTTGCTTAAAACCTGGGTTAGAAATTTATTATCCCATTTCCAGATGAGTAAAATGAGGTCAGAAAAGTTTCCACACCCCAGATCGCACAGCTAATAATGGAAGGAATGGAACTTGAGCATAGATCTAACTGACATGGAATTCTGTGACTTATGCTAATACACACAACAGCTAATCTACTGACTATCATGTCTTCAAAATAGGAACATGTTGACAACTGACAATTGGCTTTACACATTTGCATTATTTGATCTCCTAGGGAAATGCTCTCTTTGCATATTTCTATACACAAAAGTCAAAAAATTTTCACACACACATACACACACACACAGAGACACACACACTCACACTCACACACCTACACACCAGAGCTTTGACAGTGGCACTTACTAACTTACACCTGATTCAGATCTGCCACTCTCCCACCCCACAGCTAGCAGAGGGTCAAAAGACACAGAGTCTCATGGAGCACACATTCTTGCAGTTTACAAGGTCATAGGTTATATGGGCCAAGGCTCCAAATAGGGTTAAAAATTTTGGATTATTTTCTCTAATGTTATTCAGAAATCTATCAGGTATTTTTTCTAGTTTTCTTTCAAGCAGAAAAAACAAGATGTTGGAGATGGGTATGTCAGTTGCTATACTAGTGTCTGGTGAAATGTGATTCAGTTCAGTCGATTTAATTCAGCACTCATTTATTGATGGGAGTTACCAAGCTGATGGGACTTTGAAGGAGGAGGAGTTCTCAGGATCTATATAGAAAAAAACAGCTGGAGAGATGAGCAGTGAATTGTTATTGTACAGGAGAGAATGAGTTAAGAGGTATTAAGAGCTGCAAAACGTTATCTTGGGACACCGCTGTCTTTCTCATAGGGAGGCATTGTATAAGGCACGAGAGAAGAGACTTGTGTAACCAAAGAAGGAGCCATCAATTAAATCTTTAGTGACATTTCTCTTACTTTCACTTTAACAATTTTTAAAAACTATTAAAAATTTGTTGTTGAAAATATTTATTCTAAATTCAATATTAAAATGAAAAATTGAAAAGAGCCCAGTCAGTAAAATGCTTGCCTTTTTGATCCCTAGAGTTCATGTATTAAAAAGCTGGGTGTGATGGTATGTACTTGTATCCCCAACATTGAGCAGGCAAGTGGGACCCTGAGGCTTGCTTAGAGCTAGTCCATATTACTGGGTGAGTTCCAGACCACTGAGAGACCTTGTCTAAAAAGAAAGCTGGACAATGAACCCTGATGTTGTCCTCTGGCTCTCTGTGTTTCTCTCTCTCTCTCTCTCTCTCTCTCTCTCTCTCTCTCTCTCTCTCTCAACAAATGGAGACTTTTTATTAAACATATATTGTCTACTTAGCACATTAATTGATGACAACCCTGTGCGTCTTTCCAAGATTTCTCATTTCTTTAGGTTGATTTTTTATTTTTTTTCCTTTGCTTTGTAGAATCTTTTAAATTTGATTTAATTTCTGTTTAATGCCCTCTGTGAATTCTTGCTATTATT
Organism: Nannospalax galili; assembly: GCF_000622305.1. Taxonomy (NCBI): domain Eukaryota; kingdom Metazoa; phylum Chordata; class Mammalia; order Rodentia; family Spalacidae; genus Nannospalax; species Nannospalax galili. The sequence continues at coordinate 1,701,125 of NW_008343660.1, read as the reverse complement.
TCTTGGATTACTGATGTCATTTTAATAAAGTTACTTATGTTATACTATGCTTTAGTAAGAAATTTTCTTAAAAAAAAAACTGAAAGAACTACTCTATGGTCCAGGTACACCACTCCTGTTTATACCCAGAGGCATCTGTCAGCATACCATAGAGATACCTGTCCATCCCGGTTTACTGCAGCACTATTCCAAGTGGTCATCAGCAGATAAATGAATAAATAAAATGTGAGATGCACATATAATGTAGTTTATAGTCATACAGAATAATTAAGTTTTATTACTTCCAGGGACATGATGGAACTGGAGACATCATGTTAAATGAAATAAGCCAGGCCCTGGAAAAATACCACATACTTCCTTCCCTCGTATGTGAAATATATTTCATTTGTATAATATGTATTATTCATAAATATGTATAGGAAAGACCCAGATATAAAGAAGAACTTTGAGAAGAGGAAGGACCATCAGGAGGGGGACAGAAGAGGTGAAGGGAAGTGAATATAGTCAAATACTTGACACGCATGTGTGGAAATGTCACGATGAAAGTCTTTGTAAAATAAACACATACTAATAAAATGTACACTCTTATCTTTTTGAAATGTTATCTAAAACCTCCAGTATGAATAGCAGATAGTTACACCTGTTTAAAACACCCTTAGCCTGAATTTCATTTTTTCTCTTATCTCTGTGAACTTGGTACACTTGAAAGTTTTGAATTTTTTCATCTCTTATGTACAAAGTTTACATAAAGTTTCTTCAAAAATTAAGCGAGGTTATATATTAAAATCCTTTATCACAGAGTTTGGCATTTTATAAGCTCTCTGTATGTGGACACCACATTTTGGTTTGTTGACTTGTTTGTTCTATAATCAAGCACAATATTTCCAACATTCTTGCAAGGAATCTTATTATACAATGTTTATAACCAGTATTTTAGCTTGACTTTTAGTTTGCTTTCTGAAAATGAACTTGCTCTTCATTTACATGTTAATTTTTTGGGGGGTGGTCTTTTTGAAGCATGGTCTCCCTGTAGCCCCAGCTATCCTGGAACTCACTATGTAGACCAGGCTGGCCTTGAACTCACAGAGATCCACTTGCCTCTGCCTCCCAAGTGCTGGGACTACAGGTGTGCGCCACCACACCCAGAGTTAATCTTACTTTTTTAACATGACCAAAAGGCTGACATCTAAAAGAACTTAAAGCTAAAGATTAAAAACAAAATATACATTTTCCTAATGTTAGTACACAATTACCCTAGCTTCAAATTGTTCTCTTCAATTTCAAACTTTCCTTGAAAATCACTGAATACTGCCGTGTTAGATAAAGACTGTACACTAAAATTATCATGGGTGGGCAGCTGTGGAGGTGGCTCAGGGACTAAAATGGTTGTTTTAACCACTCAAACATGAGGACTTGAATTCAGACCCGCAGCTTATGTGTAAAAACTGGGTATGGCAGTGCAGATCTGTAACCTAGAAAGCGGGGGGATAGGGGTTGGAGACAGGAACAGGTGGATCCTAGATGAAATGGCAAACTTAGGGTTCAGTGAAAGAACTTGTCTCAGAAAATAAGGTAGAGGGCCCATTATATGACTTAGCCAGTATAGGTACCTGCTGCCAAGCTTGACTATCTGAGTTCTATGACAGGCACACAAATAGTTAAAGTAGAAAGCTGACTCCTGAAAGTTGTCTCCTGACCTACACAGCAATGACATGGCATATGCCAGCCTTCCTCTGCCCTGAACATAAATAAATATATAAAGTGTAATAGAAATCTTGATTTAAAAGCACACAAGGTAGAGAACTAGAGAGGAAGATACTTGATTCCAAACTCTGGCTTCCACATGCACAGGCAGCACCTACACACATGTGCTTACACATAACAACACC
>NW_008343660.1:1681957-1699218 GCF_000622305.1 Nannospalax galili | reverse complement strand
ACACACACACACACACACACACACACACACATACACACACACATACACAATCGTATATTATTTTCTTGGAAAAGTTCTACTGAAAAGGAAAAAAATCAGTAGAATTTTTGTGAAACAATCACAAGAAATCATTTTCTGCCTCTTTTCTAGTGAAAGTGAAAAAAAGAAATCAGTATCATTGTGTAAAGAAAGGAAGCAGGACTCATAGATGGGCTCACAGCAAAATACAGCTAAGACTCAAAGGGCATCAAAGGGTGGGTTTGGGTGTTCTTTTTTAACCACCCTAATAACTATTCGTTTTCCTTTCACATTCCAATTGTATCAAATGTGAAAAGACCACATACAAAAGAAACAATAAAATGCTTGTTAATCTAATAACAGAATGCCAAGAACAGAAAACCTATTCCACCACAAAGTGTAATTGAGATCACCTACAACACAGAGTTTATGATCAGAAACCCTGAAAGAAAAAAAAAAAAAAAAAAACATCAATTGAAATGATGCTTCTACAACAAGCTCATGGTCACAGCAAGGCTAAAAGACCAGGGACATAAAGCCCTATTAATTGTACCTCCCAGGGGTCACCAAACATCCTGGTTTGCCTGTGAGAGGCTCGATTTATGCCTTTTATCTGGTGTAATTATTATTAGAGTACCGTTTGCTGGGAAAGTGTCCCAGTTTGGATAATAAATTATATATTTGCCCTAGGCTTACCTCCACTCCCTTTTACCTCCTCCTTCCCTCTCCTAACAAAATTAAGGGCCGGCTATTTTAACCCTTCAGAACATGTGAGAGGAAAGAAAACATCTAAATTCTAAGCTCAGCAATTCATTACACTATTCCTCATCTGCACTATATCTGACACAGTCACATTTATCCCTGAAAAAGTTGAGGTAAAATTACCCTAAACCTTTTCTCCCTTATGAATTTTTGTCTAATTCTACGGTACAAAGTTCAGTCTGCTTATTGAATTCTACTTGAAATTTTCAAGAAATTACACCTCACATGAGGACTCCTTAATGTAATTGCTGTTTCTTTAAAAAAAAAATCAGATGTTCAACTCAGGTTATACAGCCAAGAATAGCAGTTCATATCAGCTGCAGGAAAGGCTGAGCACCTTACAGCAAGAGCCCCTTAATCAAAAAGCAATCTTTGGGGATGAGTTAGTAGTACTTTGCCTCTGGCGCTAACCAGATTCCCTCCCTTCATTGTATATTTCCACAGACGTCTAATGATAAAACACATTAGATCCCCTCACAGATGAAGAAGAGTCACTTCACTCACTGCTTTTCAAGGGTCACGTGGTACTTCGAAAGCCAGGGAAAAAGGTCAGCAGCAATAACAGTATCCAAACCACCAAGGGAAGGAAGCCTTGATGGGGAGGGGAAATTCAGCTTGTGAGAAATGCACTATATGCAATTTTACAATAAAGAATGAGAAGTTGATTTTTCTAATGGGTGGATCTAATATGCAAATCTTCTCTGAAAAAAAAAAAATGTTTACCGTTTAATCCTGAACGTGATCTTGTCCCATACCCAGAAAAGTTTCATTGTCACAAGAAAAAAGATATAATTTATTGAAAGAAAAATATTCTGTTCTTGGGCAATAAGAATTTCTACATATCCCATGTGCTCTGTCTGCTCTGGATCTATAGAGACAGAAGCATTGAACATGCAAGGAGGATGCTGTCACTTACACACAGGTGCCATGGTTTGCCTTTAACTGAATTGCTTTATTCATTTGTATTTTATTTGCATATAAACTTAGGTAAAAATGTACATATATGTACATGTGCCAATATGATATTCCCTGTCTTTAATGTATGCTTTTACACACACACACACACACACACACACACACACACACACACACAAAATGTCCCCTCAGGTATTATATACACCAATATCTCCTGGTGTATGGTATGTGTCAGATGCCCTATCTCTTTTCCCTAATTCATGGTCTCATGACCCTGACCCCAACATGATGTGGCCTCGGGAATAGGTAACATATTAGATTTCTTGTACCTTCAATGCATTCTTATTGAATGCCACTGTACTCTATCAGCTTTAAGCCAAGCAGGTAAAAATAAACCATGAAACATGTAAAAGGCTATAAATATGCTATATTTTTTCTGTTTGTTCTGTTTTAATGTTCATTGATTTGGAAGGGGAGGTAATTAAGTGTTTTGTCATAAAACATCTCTTGCTGGGTGCTAGGCTAGATGGGGAAGGGAAATTAGAAAAAGTCATTGAGTAGTAACCACAAATGACTTTGTGGCCGATTCTGCTTGAATGTCACTGGAACTTGAAAGTAAGATTTGTAGGAGATAATCAGCAATGACTCCCCCAAGTATAATCTGTAATTGACTGGCATTGACTGTAATTAGCCATTTGCAAACCTCTTACCTGCCACTGTGATTTCTTATCTTAGAGCCCCTCCAAGAAAAAAAGTAGATGATTCCATGCCTAAAAGCAAAATGATCAGTGGCAAAAATTCTCAAATATAAAAAATCATTTATTTTCTTTCCAAATTTTATCAGCATTGAATTACTTTGGCAGAATCTAAATTACTTTGCAGCTGATGAGGTATGCATCTCATGTCTTTGTTTGTAAATTGTTTCAAAGCTTTTGAAGAATGAAAAATAGTGAAATAAATAAATATAACCATACATTGTTTAGTAACGACTACATAAATAGCAATTATATTAGAAATAAGTGAAGAATAAAACAGAACTTGAAGTTAAACAAAAATGTGTAGCCTGTAACCAGATGATAGAAACTGTTTTTATTTGTTCTTTAATAGTAAAATATTCACAGAGGAGAGTGAATCTAAAGGGAGGCCAATAAGAAATGACAATTGTCTTTTTAAATGTTTTATTTATTATTTTTTGTTTATATGAGTATACATGTGTATACATGAGTATACATGTACATCCATGTTGTGCAATGCCTGCAGAGGTCAGAAAAGGGCATGGGATCTCCTGAAACTGAATTTAGAGATGGACGCTAGCTGCCATGTGGGTCCTGGGAATCGAATCTTGGTCCTCTACAAGAGCAACCAGCACTCTTAACTGCTGAGCTAACTCTCCAGCCCCGTGAAATGATGATTGCTTTATACAGTGTCAGTTTTATTATAACAGCTTTCCTCTACACTCAGGCTAATGAGATCAATCAAACAAGGTGCTGATGACAATACCTTTGAAATGACAAAGCTCTGCCTTATAGATTTAGAGATTTTTTTTTTAAAAAGACCTTATTCTATAAGGAAAGATATTTCTATTTTACCCCAAATTATGCCATATTTTCCAAGGAAGAATGCGTCTATATATTATCAATATTTCTAAATTACAGAAAAACAATGCAGTCACTGAAAGACTTTTAAAATGCAGTTGCTTTGCCCACATGATATTTACCATGTTACAGTTCTCAGTCATGTTGAGCACTGGGAAAGCCTCGGTAAGCCACCTTGATGGTTATTAAGATACTATGCTAAAGAAAAATATTTCCCAACAAGAGGGACTATGCCAACAGCCTAAGAAAACATCAAGATGAGAAATAATAAGACAGCATCAGCTGTGTCCAGGTTGGAATCTCCTTATTTTGTAGTTAAAACAGTGCTGAGTTACAAAGATTTATTCTTTAGAAGCCCAAGGTTTTAAGATAAGTAACAGATACAATTCCAAATTTTATTCAATGCACTTTAGCAAATATGTATTATACATCTAAAATGTGCCAGAGTGTTCAGAAGAATCCCAAAGAGATCAACTCTAAAAGGAGAAAAGTCATTCAAGGTAGGTATTCCAGATATTTGCAAATACAAACCACCAGGAACATTAGTGTATAACCGTACTTTCCACGATAGCAATCACTAATGTTCAACTGTAAGCATCAAAAGCACGAACTTTAAAAGCCATTGAATATATTGGAGTATTCTAAATGTCTGACAATTTTCCAGCTGTACTAGAGAGCTGACCCCCCCAAGTTGAAAATGAGAAAAGAGAGGGAAGGAGATGAAAGAGATAGAGAGACAGAGACAGACAGACAGAGACACAAGGACAGAGAAAAGAGAGGGCTCCTGCAGAAAATCACCTTAGCAAGCACCTACAGGGGACATGTTGGCCAGTCTCATTCACTACCTGTGGTTACTGGGGTTAAAGGAAACCTGACATAAAGCAGTTTTCAAAGCTGCTGAAAGAATAGGGGTACCCAAGTCCAAGGGTTTCTTTGAGAAGGACCCCTCACCCCTCACGCTCACCCCACACACACACACATATTTTCTCCCTTTTGAGCCAAGGAGTCTTCTGCAAACTGACTTTGGAATCCTGGAATGTGGGTCCATCTGGACTGCAGCAAGCAGTAGTGCCTCCTGCTTTCTACCTTTGTGTCTTGCCAGCCAACACTTCATCTCCAATTTTCCTTTCTCACCTTTTAAAAACATATTGCTTTTAATCTATTCTTAGAAAATTTAGTGAGTTTGGACTATGTATGTTGATTCTAAATTATGTTCTCCAGTGGATTTTCCATTTACGCAGATCTGGAGAGCGGGTGTAGCAAGCCACTGGAATTTGTTTGTTTACTGCATAAGAGACTAAGATACAGTTTTTAAGATAGAACTGGTACTTTGAAAGTAAGCAGTAAGCCATGCAGATTATGTCCAAAGACAGTGTTTTGGGGTCAGGAATGAAGCTGTTTATATTTCCACTGATTCCTGGAAAAGAACTCACAGCCCAGAGGCCAAGTTCTAAAATGAAATGTGAAGCTTCTTCCTTGGTGAGAAGGCTGCTTCCTGCACCTCTGAGATGGCATGTGTCAACATGCATGATTAATGTGGCAGTAGACCTAAGCGCAAGACAAAATGTGCTAAGCAACCCAGATCAAACTCTTCTGCTTTTACTTTGTGCCCAGGCTTGTACGGGACCTGGGCTACAGGAGGTGGTGACTTCAGTGAATCCAAAAGCATAAGCATGAGTCCCGGGAACTGCAGTAGCTCCCTCTGCAGATGTCCACAGTGATAGTCAGAAGCACTGTCCCTTCCAGAGCAGGAACAGAAGAGGGTGCTACATGAAAGCAAGGGTGGACCATGAGAAGAAACAGCCCTAGCATGTAGCTTCTGGGCTAGATGGCTTTCCCATGTGGTTTAATAATGCCAGGAACATCCCTCATCACAGTCTATCTTAACGGTTTAACTGATTTATCTGCCTCACTAAGCTCTAATCTGCTTATTTAATTTAGAGGTTCGTTCTATGCTTAGCATAACCAATGTAATATAAAAATCAGACAAAGTAGAGTATGGTGGCACATGTCTATAATCCTAGTACTCAGAAGGCTAAAGCAAGAAGATTATGAGTTCAAGGTCAGCCTGAGCTAAATATGGAATTCCGGGCTAGCCTGGAATGCATGGACCGTATCTCAAAAACCTAAAATGTAGACATAAAAATGAATCAAATGTTTGTGGAATGAGTAGTTAGCTTAAGGAGCAAAATCTCACCACTCCTTAGAAAACAGCTTCATGAGCATTGGAACACAGCTGATCAAACTTCATATTGATACCAGGCATGATTGGGCCTCTCAATGGCTAAAATAGGTCCCAGGTTTAGGCAACAGACGAGGAAATTGTGTGGGGGATTATCTATGCATTTCTCCTAGGCCTGATTTATCAATTCCTTTTAAAAATTTTTTATTTTATCTTGTTAGTCTGATTTTGGAAGGGGGGACAAGAAAGTCTGTGAGGTGTCCATCCAAAAGATAGCAACAAAGGTTCAAAAACATGTATGGAGTGCCTCTGTCAATCTTTGAAAACTCTGACAGTCAACACAGGCCGGTGTGTGGTTTATGAGAGAAAGTAGCTGCCTTAATATCTTAGATAATACTCAAATTTGGTAAATAATCAGGATTTGGGAAGCAATTAAACATTACCACATACTCCAGGACAAATGCAGCATCCCTTAGAATACCACAGTGGTATAAGAAGCTGAAGGATACAACTTATCTTGATGGGGCTGAGATCAGATTGGATGGTTCCTCTCACAGGCCACTAGCCAAGCAGACGATCCATGCTATTTTCTAGAGCTGTACCATGTTAAATTATTGGCAGAATCACATCAGACATGAAGTTCATATCTCTGTCTCATTAGTAATGATACTAATTACACATCTGCCCAAGATGATGAATTAGTATATCTAATGTAAAAGGTAAGTCCATCTAGTACTGTCTGAGACAGTTGGCTTTGCAAAATGTACTAATAATATTCTGAGCTTTAAACAACAGTCTCTATCATTCAAGTTCTAAGGAAAGAGTAGCATGTGATAGCAGAAGAAAGATCTTGGCCCAGAACTTCAAATTTTGGGGACAAGGGCAACAGAAACTTGTGGGAAAGAAATTGTCACTTTTAGCAAAGGTTCTATATAATAGTAACTCAGCAAAGGCAGAAAGTTTTTCAGGTTACTTTCTTTGCATAAAGTTTATGAAACAGAACGAAAATGTGCTATCATGAAAGGAAAACTGCTTACTGTGTGGGAATGATTTATAAAATGGACAGATTCTGGTTTACTGACCTTTAATTAATTTTGGCAACTTCACTGAACCATGTGCTCCTGTGACCTGAGCACCTGACCTTGTTTCCTGAGAATCTCAATTTGCTACTGCACCCCAAGATAAAGATTGAATGTGGGCATGCTTGAGAATTAGCATATCAAAGGGCTGAAAGAGAGAATGCACACATTTTCATTAAAAACAATGAGGACTGAGAAGAATTGCTTGACTCTGTGAGTATGAGATGTTTTAGGCCTAGGGATGAAAGGACAAGAGTGTCTGATAAAATTAAGGATGGAAACCAGGCTTGGTGGCACAGGCCTTTAATCCCTGCATTGGGGAGGCAGAGAGGCTGTTGGGTCTCTGTGAGTTTGAGGTCAGCCTGGTCTATATAGTGAGTTCCAGGCCTCTGGGGCCTCTGGGAGACTCTGTCTCAAAAAGACCAAACATTAAAAAATAAAAAAATAAGGATTGAACTAAATTTGTAGGTTCCCAAAACTGATGGGGAAGAAATGATTTTGAATAAATGTGTGGGTGAGACCTGACTCCTGGGGTCAGTTCCAAGAGACATCTGGGGGAATGGGTGACTGACTTCCAAACTCAAACCTATTCCTATAACTAAAGTTAAGATTCAGGCTATTTATTCAGGTATCGCTGTAACATTGATATGGCAACGTGACATACTTGGACTGAAATACCAGTCTCTTCCCTTCCTAGACTTCTACCAACTGAGCTGGGACAGGTCCCTTCAAATCCTGATCCTCAGGAGTTACTCCAGGAAGATGGATAGTTGTGGGATTTTAGTAAAATAGAGTACAGAAAAAAAGTTGAAAATATAAAGAGCTCTACATGTTACATAGAACGAACATGTCATTTCCTTCCTGCGGATAGACTTTAGTGTTCCTTGTAAAGCAGCTAAGTCAGTAAACACAGCATGCTCCTCATTTAGCAGAAGACAGGCTGCAGAGTAATGACACTTTCTGTATTTCAGCTTATTCAGAGGTCGTGACACTTTGGAGCCTAAATAGTTCTTTTCTTCTTGTTGCGTTTCAGTTCTGTGAAGATTGCAAGAATTTGGAGGGTTATAAAGCATAGTAACTCTTCTCTCTTTCAGCTTAATTAATGTTTCCACTGAAAAATCAAGGTTCAATGATAAACTTCTCTTTGAGGGAACTCTACTTGTGTGTGAGGTGACGGTAGTCATGAAGAGGCATGGCAAAGCCATTCAGGAAAAAATGGAGAAATGCACCAAGCACCACAGAACGAGCAATGAATTGACTGCAGATGGAAAAGGGTATTTATTAAACACACACACAAACTCAGGAGGAAAGAAAGAATTGAGTCTGTTTATCAACAAATTTGCATACATAGAACAACTGCCCTTCATCCTGAAAGACTGGACTGCTGAGATCTCAGCGTCTGTGACTGAAATCCCCTGTGCACAGTTGAAAGGTATGCTTGTGCTCCCAACTGCACTGACGTTTTGACGTTTTGCTGTCCGTGGGAACCCCACCTCCTCCCCTCCTAAGGTGCAGGCTACATTGGCTCACTGGCAAACCCACAAGCAGAGCATCTGTCGGTAGCTCCTCTCTGTAGCTCCTCCCCAGCCTCTGAAGCTATTTCACTCTACCTATGCACTGCTTCACTTTGGGGACTTCTGAGGGGCTCAAACCAGCCTCATATGACTTACATCTTTCCCCATTTACCACCTCCTCAAAGTAGAAGCTCAGTATATGTGCGAAACCAGTGAGTGAATGAATGAGACAAGAATGCCACTGGCGCGGGGTGGGACAAAGCCGCTGTGTGGCAATCACTCGTAGTGCTCAGTGCGGCGCGTCAGTAACTGGCATGCTTTACTTCCTATACACAGAAAATGCAAAGGACACAAGGATTTTTAAAATGCCGCCTCTTTATCATCCTCTTCTTCTGATAAGCTGTCGGGGTCACAAATCATGTCAGTGAGAACCCACCACTCTCTGAGTTCTGTCACCACAGAAACACTTTTACTGAAAGTTACCACAGGGTAGGAAGGAGCAGGCTGCTGCCCACACTTACCTGCAGCCGGTCTATGTGTGGCCCTTGAGATGAGTATGCTTCTACATATTTCAGTAGCGACCCGTGAGTCATATAGGAAATTCAAACTTCAGCATCCATAAATAATGGAGCAAAGCCACACCCATTCATTATGTGTTGTCTTCAGCTGCTTCTGTGCTCCACCGCAGAACGTTAGTGGCGAGGAACGCTGCATGGCCCGCAAGCGCCACCGCAGCTATGTCTGGTTCTTTGCAGGGACAGCTGGACCTACTTTGTTGTAGAACATGCCTATTGTCCAATGACTACCATTTAGCATTTTGTACACATGATGCAAATATTTATTTATTGTGTGTCAGCTTCTGTCAATGTAGGAGTGTTTCAACAGCCCTAGTATCTGGTATTTCTCTAAACAGAAAAGCTGTAGTTATAGATTTCTATTTTTATATTGGGTGAATAAAATGGGACCTAGTTCAAGTTCATGCGGTCCTTCTGTGAAAATGAAGTAGAGGGGGGCTGGAGAGATGGCTCAGTGGTCAAGAGCACTGGCTGTTCTTGCAGAAGACCTGAACTCAGTTCCCAGCACCCACAGAGTGAATAAAAACCTTCTGCAACTCCAGTTCCAAAGGATCTGACAACCTCTTCTGATTTCTGAGGTCACTTTGCTCATGTGGTATACTCCATACATGTAGGCAAAATACTCATACACATAAAATAATAAATCAAAAAAGAAAAAAAATGAGAGGTGTCCTCTGTAGACAGTGACCGAGGAAAAGTCACCCATGTCCTTATTTTCAAACCTGCTCTCTGATGTGCTGGGCTGGGTGGGGGATGTAAACTAATTTCTCTTCATTACCCCTTGGCCTGCCTGATGTTTTCTGAGCAGCACATAGGATGACAACCACCAGTACCAAGTCTGAGAATCACATATAACCCTGTCAGAGGACATAACATTTCTTTTTAAATTTTTTTTTAATTTTGAGAATTTCCTATGTGAGTATTGTCTTTGCATTATTTTTATGCCTTCCAGTCTCTCACCAGCTCCTCCCACATCCCTCCACCCCCTCTCAATTTTGAGTCCAGTTAGTGGTGCTCATGTGCTCCCATTTTTAAGGCTGTCCATTTGGGATAAGATAACCTCTCCGGGAGCCTGGAGAAAACTGATCCTTCCTCCCCTGGTAACCATTGATTGCCTACAGCTCTTCATCTTGAGGTGGAAACCCATGACATTTCTCCTACACTGTAACTGAGTTGCTACTGTTTTTTTTTTTTTTTTAATGTACTTACTTAAATGCATTTTGATGGAGAAATTGTGCAGACAGACTGCATATAGATGACATTTTCAGATTCCAGATTCGAAGATTTGTGGATGGAACTTGGAAAAGAAATTGTCATGCTCCATCATTTTGCCAGGGAGTTAGGGGGGTAGGATCTGGAGGGGTAGGTCAGCCAGTGCTGAACGCTGAGATATACTGAGTCCATCTTACAAACACCAATTTTCATTGTGTTTTGAGACTAAGACTGTCCAGAAATCAACACTAAGTCAGGGTGTTGCGACTGTGTGTTTTGATCTTTCACTTCAGTCAAATGACTTGCCAGGAAAATAACTGCTGTCTAGGCTTCTGTGGCAGCACCTGTGAGGACTATCTTCAGCCTTTCATAAAGAGCGGGACTCACCCACCCATTACTGAATGGAAGCAAGGAGGTTGGCCGGTCCAAAGATTATCATAATGTGGAGCCTTTCAAGTTTCAGTGGAGATCACAGATCTGCCCATTTGCTTTCCACCCAATCAGTAATAAACCAGTTCTCATTTTCCAAAGTCGGATTGGTTTCCTGTGCCAATCCCAAAACAAAACATGGTGTTTGGTTGTATATCAAGGGCAGCATCCCACACATGTCCTGGCCTTGGACAGTGTGTTTAACACACTCTTGCTAGATTTAGCAAAATTCTAGAAGCTCTCTTATTTCTACCAACAAGCAGCTTAGTTGAGTTAATGAAAGGAGTGCCTGATCCAACCTAATAAATATAGTTTAGGTCTCTCCCACGACTTCTGGTAGCTGGGCTTCTCTTCTGCTCCTAGAGCCAGATAAACGTCTGTCAGTTACAACCACCAGAGCATACACACACACATAAGGCAGTTATAATACACATGTGGTCAATGAGGCAGGCTTTAAGGAAAAACACTGCTGATAAAATAAACAGCTTGTGATGTCCTTAATTATAATATTTCATACTCATTTAGCCATCGCCACATCACAGAACTAACAAAGTCGATTTCAAACAGGAAATAAGACTCCTTCCCGCCAGCCCAGAGGCCTAATTATAAAATAGCAACCTACTTTTTCTGTAGCGAGCATAGGGCTTTTTTTTTTCTCCTCCAACAGAATTTATTGAGCTCATTACCAGGCTGCTTATGAAGTGATTTGAAATGAGGCAACATTAAAGCATTCCACAAATCCCTTGTACTTAGTCATCCTGACACTTTATTTGAACTCAGGGCGTTGATATGGAATAGCTGTAGCAGCCCCACACTTCTCACTCTATTATCTGACAAGAGGTTTGGAATCCAAAAAATGATCTATCATCAAACTTCCTTAATCATCAGAATAATTTGTTAGAAAGAACCAGGTAGGACTGAGGCAACACCAGAGGGGCTGGGCTGCCAGAAACAAGCCGAGTACAGCACATTGGCTTAGAGGAGCAGAGCCACATTAATCAGCCACTGAAGGACCAAAGGCAGTGTATGTACGTGTGTATTTTAAGAAAAATTGACAGATAGGCTTCAAAGCAGCAAAGCACTGAACTCCCTGCATGCTATTAGTTCGACTGTAACTTCTGTTCTCTAGCAATCTAAGAGGCAGTTACGGACTGACCCTCACTGGGCTATTGCTGAGGCTAATACCACCACATAGTTAAAAACTGTATGTGCAAAAGTTTCACAAAGGTAAAGAAAAAAGAAGTCTCTGAAGGACACAAAAGTCTATGGAAGCTGACTATCTACTATGTGAAAATGTGGCTCATTTTTGCCTTTTATTGCCTCTTTCCCTAACTTCCTGAGCCAGGAATGATTCAGAGTCTAAAGAAATGTCTCCTGTGACAGAGAAATTGTTTTATATCTCACTGAGTCCTACATGCATCCTGATGTGCAGTCTACCTTGGAAACATGTCAAGGTTTTTAAGGCGAAGATTCATTGAGGAAACGGTGCATACATATGTGTGCCTGTGCAGGTGGAGGAGGGAACACAGCCCTGAAGAGTAAGGAATCCGGAGCAGCACTCTCCTGAGAGTGACACTGTCCTTTCACCTACAGCTACTACAGTTCCTTGATGTGTTCCTTTCTAAAGCCTGCAAAGTGGCCAAAGTTTCAGAAGAAGTTGTTTCTCAAACATTGAAAGACACTGTAAGAATGGGAAAAACTCCAGTTTTCCCAGTTTAGGTCTTAAGTGGTACTATTCAGGAGACCCACTTAAAGAGAGCACCAGGACTGTGCACCATGAGACCCCACCCCAGAGAGGGAAAACGGCACTTCAAATTCCCTCCTGCCTCCTAAGGCTTCCCTAAAGAAAATTATTCAGCAGTATCTTTTAAGAAGAAATTAACTAATGCTAGGTACCTGTTGTAATATTTTCCTCAGAGAAGAGAGGAATCCTTTCTGCTAGGCACAACATTAATTATAGGTACAATTAATGTATGTTTACTCCATCCAAGTACTTTAAGTATTTTAGAAGATTCTTTTATACATTCACAACTAAAAGAAGCAGTTTGAAAGCATGGCTCCAGAGCTGGAGGACATCACACGAGACTAAGCATATTCCATAGATACGCACCAAGAGGATCATAGCTCATCATTTGAATGCTATTGATATGAAGTGTTTATCTCTGATGATTCCGAGACACTGCCTGTAAAACAGTATTCTCCTTTGTCTAGAGTTGTTTCCCAACACTAATGTTGATCAGTGTTTTAACTCTCTGGTCTCATAATCTTAACATAATCTGCGTTAGTGGCCACCCAGTTCAGTCAGCATCACAATCATTCCCAAAAGGGATGTGGACCATCTACCAATTTCTTCACGTTACTTGTACTTATTTATAATCAAATGTTTTGCTTCTTTAACTGCTCACTCTTCTCTGAGTTTCTCCCCTAGTTCTGTTTTCCCTAAGGCTCTATAAAGGTTCAGTCCCATAAGAAGTCACGTAAAGAATAAGTAACTTGACCCACTGCAGTAGAAGTCAGGACCAGGAGCTCCAGATTCAGTGTCTGAGTCTAACTGCCTCAAGCACTAAAATCAATGTGTGATCTTGGGTAACTGGATTGATTCTGCATCACAATGTCTCAGTCAGTGAAAAAATAATAAATACTGCAGTGTGTCTGATGCTGTAGAAGACACCAAGGATTCAGGATGGAAGTTATTAAGTAGGTGGATGATAATGGTCAGACATTTCCTAATTTCCTCCATAATCAACAACGTAACTCTTCCTTATTTACTAATCATTCTACACTTTAGTTTCCTAAATATTGAAATAGAAATAATACTGTCTCCCTCATAAGACTACTGAGAAAACCAAATGAAATAATATTAAGCTATAAGTAATATGAAGCTATAGTAGCTTCATAGACCTTTGAGGTAACCTTCATACCACTGCAAATTTCCTAGAAAAGTAATAACATTCCCTAATTTTAATACTTGATCACTAGCTCATTCATTGAATTTCCACATGCTTGTTTTCACCATTCATTCACAGAACTGGTTTGAATAGGAGACTTCTTTCAGGTGATAGTGATAATGTAACAGACCCAATTTCTACCATCCCATACTGAACCAAACATCTTCAAAATTGGCACTTCTAATTTTCTTCCAATTCCCTTCTGATAAGGCATGTTAAAACATTGAACAGGCCATCTGCTGTATGTAAGTGCATCCATGTTGTACAGTGCCCGAGGAAGTCAGAAGAGGGTGCTGGATCCCCTGGAACTAGAGTTACAGGTGGTTGTTAACCACCATGTGGGTGCTGGAAATCGAATTGGGATCTTCTGCAAGAGCAGCCAACACTCTTAACTGCTGAGCTATCCCTCCAGCCTTCCTTCGATTTTTAAGATCTCTGATGTCTCTTCTGTCATCTTTCTAGAACCTCACTTTCTGTACTCTTAATGAGAGAATCCAAATTCCTCCAACTTTGCAGTTTTTCATCCAAGAGCCTCTTTCTCAAACCTACTACTAACATTATAGATCTGCCAAGAACTCTTCAAGCACCTTGCCTTCTGACCACACCACTGACTTTATTCAATGTTTCTCAATGTCTTCTTATCATTTCCTAATGCCTAGCAATTCCTCAAAGTCAACAGTGCTAAAGTTAACTTTTCACCTTCATTAAGCACCTAATTACATATTCTAAATTTCCGAAATTTTGTTGTATATGCTTGAGGTTGAAATTTCAAGGCTGATAATACTTTTTCTTTATTCTTCATTACTTATTTCATTCTAAATACATTGCCACAGAATCTTTTACACCTATCTCTGTTTTCACTTTTATTGTTTAATACTATGGTCATTGGGCTGGCTCAGACTTTGTCTTTCCCGGGAACAATTGCACTTATCTCCCAACTCTCTCTAACACACTATGCTTAGCCTTATGATTTCTTGGTCTGGCAACAGGATACTACACAAGCTCTCTCTTCCAAGTTCTATTCAAGCTTCTTATTGCCTTTTCTAAAGCCTATACAATTTCTTCATGGCACAACAAATTAAATCAACACTTGTAGGCTTAATATTTCATGTCTTCCATGCTCTGGCAACAGACTTCAAAAATATGAGTCAAAGATGGAGCTGGTATGCAGTCAGTGTGCTAGGATCTCCAGGGAATAAACTGGGGAAACTTGAGTAGCAGCTATAAGAAGAGTAGCAGACCTTTTAAAGAGCAGAAAAAGAGGGGGAAGAGGAGAGTCAGATGAAAGGTGCACAGCATTGGCATTGACTGGGAAAAGGAAGCTAGGGACAGCCTCTATTCTCAGCACTTAAATGGGGCAGTCATGAGAAATCATTTTTAAAAGACCAAGGTAGAGCCAGTGGCTTGGTAGCTGCAAACAATCTATGAACTGCACTCTTGGGAAACTCAGAACAAGTGTCACAGGACTATATGCTGAAATCTGGCCAGCAGAATTTCCTATACTGTGGTTAGGAAAAAAATTTTTTTTAATCAAACAAAAAAGCTTTGAGTTTGAACTACACAGTATTCATCAGCAAAGTGGAAACCTGGACAAAGTGAGTATACAGAGGAATCTAGACACCTATTCCAAGTGGTTCATGGAACAACAGAGGGAAGTACCCAGGGGTGGGACAACATTTGCAGCCCAACCTGTGAAGACAGGACCCCTCATCTTGATACAGCCGTACAAAGGACCAACCTTGGGTGGGCTCAAAGGTCAGAATAGTATTCTCAGCCTGATACCTAAAGGACTGCGAGGGCTGAAGCCAGTATCCGGGACGCAACTTCACAAAAGGTCCAAGAGAAGCTTGTTAATGAACACTGAGACTTGAAACTTGAACCAGAAAGCAGGCCAGATGATATTCAGACCTCCTGCCCCTCCCAGCAGCTCTCTCCCGTTTGCGTATGTTTCTCTTCATTTAGGACCAATGTCAACTTGAAAGCCTTCTCCACCCTTGCGTTCTCTATCATGCCTGCTTTCTCCCACTCTTCTCTATTTCCTCTATTTAGTCATTTTCTTTTCAATGGGGTTTCCAAAAGAACAAAGGTGGCCTATTTTGTAGGGGCTCTGTGTCTCAGTCTCCTGGGAGTGTTTTAGAATATCTCATTGCATTTCTTTTTTATAAAAATTATTTATTATTTACATTTCATGTGTATGAGTATGTTGCCTACATGTATGTAAGTGTACCCATGTCATACAGTGCCTGCAAGGACAGAAGAGGATGTCTGACTCCTTGAAACTGGAGCTAGAGATGGTTCTTAGTCTCCATCTGGGTGCTGGGGTTCAAACCCAGGTCCTCTGGAAGAGCATCCCATGCTCCTAACTGCTGAGTCACCTTTCCAGTCCCACATACGGCATCTTTTCCTACCTCTTTGCCACACCTGCCTCACCACCTCCCTTGTAAGCTCCCTGTCATTTCCCCATCTACTTTTGTTTCCTTCCTCTTCTTCTTCTTTATAATTTTAATATTAACCTCTTTTTCATTTCCACTCATAATCAAAGTAATATACTAATATGCACACAGTACCACAACTGTCTTCTACTTTCTAAAATAATAAATGATTAAGGGGTGATTGTTTTTATTTATTGTTTCATTACTGTATCTGATTATTACAATACATTCACAGTGGGTCAACCTTTTGATAGTAATTTGTTGCTGTGTTTTGTGGTAGTCTGACCTCCGTCTGGGGAGCAGGAGATGAGTAGGCACGAAATCAATGACTCAGACTTAGGGAGATGCTAGTCAGTAGCAGGTTGCCAGCAAGCTCGTTTATCGCATACAAAGGGCTTCCCTTTATACCCCCCAAACCTCCCTTATTGGCCCTAAGGCTGAGCTGTGTATTGTCCATTGGTATGATTGTCACATCATCTGTCTCTAGCCCGAGTGGCAGATATCAGGTTAGCAGTTTGGGGAAGTTGGCTGCGTAATGATAGCGCGCCTGTGCAGAGGTTACCAGATCCGGTATTCTGGCAGATACTCATGGGCCCCCTCCTACAGTAGCTGTTCTTACAGAAAGAATTCTATTTTCAGGGAAGTAATAGGGATCCAAGAGCTCTGAACACCAATCTAGAAGAGGTCAATGACACATCCATCCTACTACATCCACTTCTTCTTTAATATTGAAAACAATTCTATCCAAAGAATAGGGGTGAATTTTTAAAAAATCCAACTGACAACTAAACCACAAATGCACAAATCTTACTAAAAAATATAAGCAACGTGGAAAACCAAGGCAACATAACGCCTTCAAAAATTACTATTCCCGTAGTAATGGCCTCCAATGAGACTGAATTGGATGAAATCCCAGAAAACGAATTCAAAACAATGATTTCAATTCAAAAGTGTATTCATCCTTTCACTTTAAGATAGTGTCTTTCCTTGAAAGTGAGATGGGTTTCTTGCAGACAACAAAAAGATAGGTTTTGTTTCTTAACCCATAGAGCTGGGCATCACTCAGACATATATTCTGAGTGTGACCAGTTGTGGAACTCTGTAATAACCTCCGTCTGTTGCAGACGGAGCTTCTTTGGTGAGTGGTGCACAGTGGATGTGTTTTCCTTTGTTTTCTTTCTGTATCCTCTTCACTGTAGTCATTGTGTTGCTCTAAGTATTCTCCGTGGGGCTGTTTCGGTGGACTTGAATTCTTTCAGCTTATTTGTGTCATGGGAAAATTTCTATTCCATTTAAACTATGAGAGATATTTTTGCTGGGTATAGTAGTCTGGGTTGGCATCTCTGGTCATTTAAAACTGGGAATACTTTGGTCCACGCTCTTCTGGCTTTCATACTTTGCACTGAAAAGTCAGCTGTATTTCTAATGGGTTTTCAGTTATATGTGACTTACTGTTTTTCTATTACAGCTTTCAGTATTCTTTGTTCTGAAAGTTTAGTGTTTTTACTATGATGCGCTGTGGAGAGTTTATTTTCTGTTCCTATCTATTTGGTGTTCTATATGCTTCTTGTATTCGTATGGGCATATCTTTCTTTAATTT
>NW_008343660.1:1679801-1681719 GCF_000622305.1 Nannospalax galili | reverse complement strand
TTTGGTCTTTTTATGGTATCACTCAATTCCTGCATATTCCATTCTTGTGATTTCTTAAATTTTTCATAATCTTTGCTTGAGTGGTCCAGTTCTTCCACTTTATCTTCCAGTCTTGATACTCTGTTTTTCATTTCGTTCATCCTATTGGTGAGGCTTTCTCCTGTCATTTCTAATTGGCTCATGGAGTGTTTCCCTTCATTCTTTATTTCAGCCTGAGCATTCTTTAATATTTCTAGCTCTTTTCTGAATTCATTCAGAAGTTTATCCCTATCTTCCTTCAGCTCTATGATTACCTTGTTTGTGTGTTCTTTAAATTTACTGAATTCTTTTATCATATTCATCATTGTTCTTTTGAGTTCCATGTCCTGCATTGTCTCTAGGGGGTTCTCATTGTGCTCTTCTAGAGGACTATTGGTATTTGGTGTGGATATGTTATTTTGGTATTTCATGTTATTATTTTTTCTCTGTGATTTTGACATGTGAACCTCTTTTGTAGTTTCTGTTCTCATGTGAGACTCAAGCCTTCAAGGTTAGGTCTGCTTGTTTTGTGAACTTTATGTGTCTTTGTGGTTTACTTTTTGGGCAGGAAAGGTTGGTTCCTCTAAGCTTCCAGTTCTCTTTTGATTTTATATTGGAGTGGCCAGATTGCTTTTGTCTTCAGGAGTTCCCCCAGAGGCCCAAGTCAAAGGAGAATCAGATGCTCTCAGGCTTTCTCCTAAGGTCTAGATTCCTCCAGGATAGATTTTGGCCTCAAAAATTTGGGGTTGGACTGGCCTGGAAGCCTGGCACAGGAAAGATGCTGGTCTATGGTAGCTGGTGGCTGTGCCACCCAGAGATGCAAAGGAAGCTGGGGGTGGGAGGTGACCCCAAGGGCCCCTAGGGACTGCACTGAGGAGCTGTGTTGGTCTGGATGCAAAGGACCAGGAAAAGGAAAGATCAGCCCAGGCATCCAGGAAAGAGGCTGGCAGGTTGTGCAAGACCCAGGGAGGCAGAGGGAGGTGAGGGCAGAACCAGGCCCAGAAGCAGTGCTCCTGGGGACCTGAGAAGGAACTGAGTTGCTCTGGATGCACAGGATCAGGAAGAAGCAGTGGTGGTTGCCCAGGTATCTAAAGGCATGGCCACCACAAAAAGTAAACCAAGAAGAGATTAACAGCTTAAACAGACCCATAACACAAAAAGAAATTGAAACAGTAATACAAAACCTCCCAACTAAAAAAAAGCCCAGGACCAGATGGACTTACAGCAGAATTCTATCAGACATTTCAAGAAGATCTACATCCAATACTACTTAATGTATTCAAAAAGATGGAAATGGAGAGAGAACTTCAAGATTCCTTCTATGAAGCCAGCATCACTCTAATATCAAAGCCATGTAAAGATACAACCAAAAAAGAAAACTATAGACCCATATCCTTAATGAATATAGATGCATAAATTCTCAACGAGATACTTGAAAACCGCATACAGACACACATCGAAAAGATCATCCACCATGATCAAATCGGCTTTGTCCCAGAGATGCAGGGATGGTTCAATATAGATAAGCCAATAAACATCATAAATCATATAAATGGGCTCAAAGACAAGAACCATATGGTCATCTCAATAGATGCAGAGAAGGCCTTTGACAAAATTCAGCATGCATTTATGTTCAAAGTCCTAGAGAGAATTAGACTAGAGGGAACATACCTCAACATAATTAAAGCCATATATAACAAACCCACAGCCAACATCATTCTAAATGAAGAAAAACTGGAAGCATCCCCATTGAAATCAGGAACCAGAAAAGGCTGTCTACTATCTCCACTTCTCTTTAACATAGTGCTTGAAAATCTTGCAAGAGCAGTAAGACAAAGGAAGAGCAGGAAATTATATGAGTAATAACTAGAAAAGAAGAGATAAAATTATATCATTTTGA
>NW_008343660.1:1677547-1679671 GCF_000622305.1 Nannospalax galili | reverse complement strand
AAAAAAGCAAACAAAGAAAGAGTACATGGAAACCCCCCCTTTCACAATAGCCTCAAAAAAAAATAAAAAATAAACAAATAAAATATCTCAGAATAAACCTGACCAAAGACATTAAAGAGCTCTACAATGAAAATTTTAAATTACTAAAGAAAGAGATTGAGGAAGACATCAGAAGATGGAAGGATCTCCCATGATCATGGAATGGAAGAATTAATATTGTGAAAATGACCATCCTACCAAAAGCCATTTTTAGATTCAATGCAATGCCAATCAAAATCCCCATGACATTTTTCACAGAATTAGAAAAAAATCTATCCTAAGAGTCATATGGTAACACAAAAGACCTCGGATAGCCAAAGCAACCCTGAGTACTAAGAGCAATGCCGGGGGTATTAATTTGCCAGATTTTAAGCTGTATTACAGAGCTATAGTCATAAAATCAACACGGTACTGGCACAAAAATAGACCCATAGATGAGTGGAAAAAAATTGAAGACCCAAATATGAGCAAATGAAAATTCAGCCACCTGATATTTGACAAAGGGGCCAAGAATATTCACTGGAGGATCAAAGACCTCAATGTAAAGCCTGAAACTATGAAAATATTAGAAGAAAACATTTGGGAAAAACCTACGAGATATAGGCGTAGGAAAGGATTTTCTAAACTGGACATCAGTTGCTCAGGAAACAAGGGCAAGTATTAACAAATGGGACCTCATTAAACTAAAAGGCTTCTGTACATCAAAGGAGGCAACCAGGGAAGTGAACAGAAAACTCACAGAATGGGAGAAAATCTTCACCAGCGACACACCCGACACAGGTTTAATATCCAGAATATATAATGTACTCAAAAAACAGAGAATCAAGACAAATAGGAAGTAACCCAGTTAAAAAGTGGGCTAAGGAACTGAACAGAGAGTTCTCAAAAGAAGAAATAAAGACAGGTAAGAAGCATCTTAAAAGGTGTTCAACATCACTAGTAATTAGGGAAATGGAAATTAAAACCACTTTAAGGTTTCATATTTCCAATCAGACTGGCTAAGATCAAGAGAACAAATGATACCATATGTTGGAGAGGATGTGGGAAAAGGGGAACACTCATCCACTGCTGGTGAGGCTGCAAACTGGTTCAACCCCTATGGAAAGCAGTACAGAGAATTCTTAAAAAACTACAAATGAACCGACCATTTGACCCAGTTATACCACTCCTTGGCATATACCCAAAGAACTCATCCTATTGCAGAGACACCTGTACATCCATGTTTGCTGCTGCTCTTTTCACAATAGCTAAAAGATGGAAACAACCTAAGTGTCCCTCTTGACGAGTGAATAATGAAAATGTGGTTCATTTATACAATGGAGTTTTACTCAGCAACAAAGAAAGATGAAATCATGAAATTTGCAGGTAAATGGATGGAACTAGAAACTGTTATACTAAGTGAAGTAACAAAGACTCAGGAAAAAAAAATCGAGATATTTTGTTCTCCCTCATATGTGGATCCTAGAACCAAACCCTGATAAGTGAGTATGTATCCAGACATAACTACAGGAACCAGGATAATGGAAAGGAAACAGGGAAGTAAAGGAAAAAAAAGAACCTAAAAGAGAAGAACCGTAGGAAACAGTCCTTAATAAGGAAGCTATGGATAAAAATTGGGTTAGTTTAAGGGAGGGGGGAGGGAAAGGTATACAAGGAACCTACGGGATAAGGGGAAAGAAGGAGCTCAAGAGGTAGGACTGTGGGAGAAGGGTTATTAGTAAGGGAGAAAGGGGAGAAATGGGGGCACCTTAAGTAGGAAAACCATGACGGAGAGGTGAGACAATGTGAGAGATAAACAATGCCTAGCTCATTTTGAAAATCAGAGAGAACCAAATTACTCCTATAACCTACTGACAAATTATACATAGCAGATCAAGAAATATATGTCTAGGTAAGGTTTATCTGAGAACAACTGGTCTTTGCCCAAGATTTATCTACATGACACATAGTAATAACAGTACCAGAATGCTGGAACTAACCTTCTTGCATATTTAACAGATATACTTTGAGGCCTATACTACTTTGGTCAGAGGGACATAAAAGACAGTTTTTGTTCCTTGCCCTCCTAGGTCTACTAGTTCCAGG
>NW_008343660.1:1668398-1677342 GCF_000622305.1 Nannospalax galili | reverse complement strand
AGAACTGGTAAAAGAAAGGAGCCAGGGGCTCCTCCCAAGCCCATGTGACTCCTGAGGAACAGATCCCCAAACGACCTTAAGAGTAAAAATAAATTGGTTTATCTGGGCCAACTGTATGGCCTTAAACAACCAAAGATTGAATGGGTCAATATAATTTCTTAAAAGTCCATATGCATAGATAAAGGATGCATAACAAGCTACAATGTCAGATAGGAGATACCCTCTTTTGAGTTGTTGGCAGTGTGACCAAAGGGACTCCAAAATAGTAATCCAGCATAGAACTGGGAAAATGAACAGCAGACCCCAATCCTATCTAAAGGAGTATTAACAATTGATTGCTGCTAGAAGAGGAAGAGCTGACCCTCTTAAAACAAAGACCTCTAGATAGATTGACTAGATTCACTAGAAGGGCAAGTAGTGGGGATTGACTGGGGTCAACACAGGAGACAGTAGCAGGGATATCAGAGTATAAGGGCTCTAGTGAGGAGAGGGAGGCTATGGGAAGGTGCCATCTGGGAAGTGGGTGTATAGTCGAATAAGATGGTTTGGGATGTTCTGTGTGATACACACACACACACACAATATAAACAAATTAACAAAAATGTATTATATTTGAGGAGGAAGCATGGAAATTTATGTCATGTTAATTAGTGGAGGTGATAAACATTACCATTGAAATCTACCCGATGACTTTATAGGCATACACAGGCGCCAAGGATCTGAGTGCAACAGATTATGACTGGTAATAATTAGATACATGCAGATTAGAGATGCAAGCATCAACATCTGAGTGTTAGTAGCAAAAACAATGAGTCTTTCTGCAAGGAATAATATATTCTAAAATGAAATGGACATCTTTTTTAAAGGTTAAAAAACTCATTCAATTTTATGTCTTACAGGGCTTATACTGAGTTCAATATTGTATAACTGTATTATATTAACTGTGAACCTAGAAACTTGTACCCACTTGTGAAAGAGATGTACTCGTACTCTAGAGTGTATTACTAAATATCTTAAATCTGTAGTGAAATGCTTCTTCTAAACATGTAGTTATTAAAAAATTTTAAAAATGATTTAAAAAATGATAATAATAATTAGTAGGTGTGAAAAAACATTACCATTGAAATCTACCTGATGACTTTATATCCATGCTCAGATGCTAAGGAGCTCAGAAAGTGACTGTCACTAGTAATAATCAGATATATAGAGATTAGAAACACATGTGCATCTTAGTGTCAATTGTATTAAAAATGAATTTTTCTGTATAATTTAATAATGAAATGGAGATTTTATTAAAGGTTAAAACCTCACTTACTTTTATGTCTTATAGGGTTTATACTGAGTACAATATTGTGTAACTGTAATAATTCAACTGTAAACCTAAAAATTTACAGCCAATTTTGAAAAAGATGTATCTTAGCTCAGAAAATTGTTATTGAATATGTCAATGCTGTTGTAATGAAATGCTTCTCCTAAAAATATAAATAAATAAAATAAAGTAAAAAGAAAAAAAAGTATATTCAAAGAATTCAGAGGATACAAATAGACGTCTTAATGAATTCCAAGAGAACACAAATGGTTGAATAAAACAAGGAAGGCAGTAAAGGATGTGAAATTAAAATTCAATGAGAAGTGGAAATACTGATGAAAGAATTAGAATATTAGAAACAAAGAATTAAATCAAATAAAAACCTCGATGGAAAATTATCAATAGAATGGATAAAGGGGAGGACAGTACATCAAGGTTGAAACATAAGGTAGAAGAATTGGAATATTCACACAATGACCGAGATAAACTAATGAGAAGGAGCATTCGAGATCTGTGAAACTCTCAAAAGACCAAATTTACAAACTATGGACATGCAAAAAAGGATATTAATTTGGTGCTAAGGGCACAGAAAATATTTCAATAAAATCACAGCAGAAAATGTCCCAAATCAAGGGAAAGACACATTCATCAGGGACAGGAGGCATTTATAAAAGATAATAAATAAGACCAGAAAGGGCCCTTCCCACAACATACTTGAGTGGAAACACTATAAGACAAGCATATTGAAAGTTGCAAGAGAGAAACACAGAGTCCCATATAAAGGAGGAATTGTCAGAATAACAACATATTTCTCAACGCTTTAAAAGCCAAGAGGGCTTGGAACGATATTCTTCAATCTATGAAAGAAAAATCACTGACCAAGACTACTAAACCAATGAAATTCTGTAGAAGAAAGAGAAACTTTCTATGACAAAAGCAAGCTAAAGAGATTCATGAGCACCAAGCCAGCTCCAGAAGACACTTGAAGGAATGTCGTGAACTGATGAAAAAACACATCCATTAGTCTATAGGCAATGGCAATGAAGCACATGAGGAATACGAGATAGAAAGAGCCACAAATCAGCAAAATGAATGAAGGTGAATACACCTTCCAATAACAGCTCCAAGTATTAATGGCGTTAGCTCTTCAGGTACCTTGCATAACACCTTCCAGAACAATGAAAGATAGGCAGTAGAGATGAAGTCAGCACCAACTTTATTTCTCCTTGTTTGGTCTGCAGTTCATCTATGCAGTGTCTTCAGCATCTGGGTAGGATCACAACATTCTGGTGGGCAATCGAGAGCAGAGGCATTAGCCAGTATCGTCTGAGGATCTATGGGACCCCTGGTCAACAGCTTCAAATTAGGAAATCCATTCCATTCCTGGCATTGGGTTTTCATCTAGCTAGCCTCTGGTGTCTAGACGGGGCAGTGTTCCCCTGTTACAAAGTTCCTTTAACTCCTTTTAATCTCTTTTTATAATGCACATACATATCCTTTAAGAAGCTTCTGTGGTGATAGGTTTCCATATGGCTTTTCTAAAGGCCTCTAGAGTTAATTATCCATCCACATATCCTTCCTCTGCCCTGCCCTCTTATTTCCCAACCACTTTAACCCTTCCCACTCTATTATTCCCCTTTGTCCCTTTATGTCACTGCATTCTACCTACCCTCCCAGAAAGCTTCCTCCTCACCCATGGTTATTAGTTTTTTGACCTTTCTGGATTTTCAAATTGAAATATGTGTATGTAAAAGTTCAAAGCTGGCATCCAGCTATGAGAGAGAACATAAAATGGGAGATTTAGTCTTGTTGACATTCTTAGTAGATTGACCAGGCTCCAGTAGATGAACCTACACTGAAGGGCATTTGGGGACACAAACATGGCTCCATATACCTTAATATACATACATATATTAGAGCACAGAAATATGGAGGTTAGTAAGCAGGATGAAGATTCAAGAGGGGATGTAAAACGATCAAAATATATTGTATGAAACACAAAAATTTTATTAAAAATTAATAACAAAAAAATAAGACTGAAAGCAGTTAAGGAAGACACTGGACATTGAATATGGCCTCCACATACATGTGCACATTATGACACACACATGTGCACCCATGTACATGGACACATACACACAAAAATTAAAAGAAACAAAAATATAGAGGAACATCTAAGTTATATAACATCTACACCCAATGGAACTAACAGCCATACAATGTGGGATAATTTTCCCAGTAACCCATGGAACTTTCTTTTAAATAGATCAAATAACAGGAGATGAAGCAAGTCTTATAGATACATAAAAACATGTATACCAAATAACATTAAAGTAGAAACGAAACAATCTAAGGCACAAAGGGACTAACAGGAGTGAAAGGTGTAGAGCAGGAGCTGTGGGGCTGTGTCCAAAGTACAAGGCATGCTTGTGTGAAAACGTTCTCACGTTACAAACAGCACGTACAACAAACATACACCATGAAAATTTAAAGTATTAGTAACAAATAATAATAAACTAAAAAACAAACTGTAGCTGGGTATGTTGACAAAGGTCTGTAATTCAAAAACTCAGGAAGCAGAGGTAAGAAGATTGTGAGTCAAGGCCAGAGGAATATATAGCAAGACCCTGTTCAAAAATACAAAACCAACAAAATATTTGAAAAACATAAGTATTATCTTCTTTTATGTACTAATAAAATATATTGATATAAATAGTTATGGTAATACAAATATATTTATATAAATATAAAACTTATTTTGCCATTAATAAATCATAAATGCCTACCTATGAGGAAAAGGAGGATCAAAGAGATTTTAATTTTATAAAGCTACATGCATTTCTGACCCATACCTCGGGCAGATTTCATGAGAGAGCTTTGACCTAATAACTCAAGGCACTCCACTTTCCCACATAGTAATAACATCTCATTGTTCTCTTTTGTTAACCACTGAACAAAGACTATCAGAAGCCAATCAGGGAAATCTATTGAAAGAATTAAGCTGGATGTGATGGTGTGTGCCTATAGACCCAGCTGCTTGGGAAGCTGTGATATGAGAGTCCTCGAGGGCGATATTGAAAGACAGCCGAGGCATAGGAAAATTCCATCAGAGAAGGAGGAAAAGAGTTGTAAATCAGTAAATCTGTATTTAAATTTTGAGTCCTGATTTTATAAGTCAATTAGCACTACTCCTATTTTATAATATGTGTTTGCTAGACAGTCTTATAACTCTTGTAACGTATTTGCCTTACAAGGAAATAATGAGTATGTATATACTTTGAGTATTGAATCCTAAAGCATGTGTTTATCTACTTTTATGGAAGATGTCAAACTAGTTTATTAATTAGAAATTATACTTACTTCTATGGATAGGCAGTTGTAAGACCAAGCATCTTCTTTAAAGTTGTATATACATACTCAGTGTCATCCCTTAGCAGATGACACTTCAGAACCCACACTCACAAGTAAAATTCGCATTTTAAAGGTAACCTATAGAACACTTTCAGTTGAAAAATAAATAGAATTTTACAATATCAACTCATGCTCATAAATGTACATATACATACATATATATGCAGCAAAGATCATTAACAGCTCAAAATATATAAGTGTAATTTTAAAATTGATCACAAATCTTTGAGATTTTTATTAAAATTAGAACTTTCAGCATTCAAGTCTATATTCACAATTCACTGGCAGAGAGGAAGAGGAAGGAGAGAGGGAAGGCGGAAAAGCATTAACTGGAGGGTGAACAGTTACCATGGTAGCACACACTGAGCAATCATCACCTGCTCATCACTAGACCTGGAGGGATTGCATTCTCAGTTTTGTGGTCAGTGGAGCCAAGCAAAAGGATTCCGATGAAGCAGTAAAAGACTCATCAGCTGCTCTGTTGAGGATCGGCTGGTTGTATTCTTTTTAAACACTATTTCATCTCTGAAAAGGAGTTAAGAAAAACTAGTCCTCAGCTATTTTTGGTGGACAACTCAGAAGCAGCAGAAAAGAAAAGGTATACCTGTGTCCTCCAGGAGTTTCTGGAGTTTTGAGTTTTCA
Source organism: Nannospalax galili (assembly GCF_000622305.1). NCBI lineage: Eukaryota > Metazoa > Chordata > Mammalia > Rodentia > Spalacidae > Nannospalax > Nannospalax galili. The sequence goes on along the minus strand of NW_008343660.1, from coordinate 1,671,980 downwards.
ATTCATTAAACATAAAGATGCATCCTTTATGAAGACACACATTGATGTGCTGATAGTCAACCTTTGAGAAAGAAAAACTGTCCCAGAGCTAGGATGGCGACCAAGCTTAAACAAATTATAAACTTCACACAAAATTAAGGCAGCAAAAACGAGCTTTAGTGGGCTGAATTCAGATCACTGGGTAAGATGGGTTTGCCTTGCCCTCAGTGTTAAGCATTCTTATTGCATTCAATGTCACGTCAACTGATACCACAGATCCACCACCCGGCATTTAACGGACAGCGATGGCTTACAGAAAACAGTCTGGTAGTCTAGGCTTTCTCCTCTTTATCTACCTTCTTCCGAAATTTAAGTCTACGGCTCATATCTTTGCTCTTTGGATCAATGTTACATTAAACAACTAATATCCATATGACTTGTGAGTGAATGAAAATAATCCTTATCTCTCAAGGTTTTCTTAGTATGTCTTGTTTCTAAGTGAATATATTGGCCATCATTATTTTGAGGCAGGTATGTCAAAAAGTTTTTCCTGGTTTATTGAAAATAGGGATATTAATTACACAGTTAGTTTAAACAAGTGACAGAATTATAGAAAACATCATAATGGTTGTAGAAATAAGATGAAATAAAATTTTGCTAATGAATCTTACCATTTTTTCAGTTATGAAAATTATTTCCAATTTAAGATGGAGCATTGAATTTATACCATTTATAGTTATACTACATGTTGTTTTGAATGAGACAAGTTCTGATAGAAACATTTTTCCAGTTTACCACAGTAGCTAACAAGACTCCAACCCAACTGTGATATTCTTCACCAGAGTTGAAAGAAAATATGTTTGCATTCCAAACAGTCTCCCTGGTGTTCACAACTAGAACAAAAAAAATCAGAATACATTTTGTAGTACTGCCTTTATTCCCTGAAGCCAAAATCATCCATATAGATTAAAGCTGTTAGTACCTAGGCTTCTTCCATCTGTCACAATAAAATCATATGTAAGACATAAGAAACATACACCAAATACACACAATCTGAGATGTGTCTTAATGCCCAACAGTTGCTGTAGCCTGATAAAGAATAACCTTATTTGAAAAAGCAAAATCTTGTTTTCAGCAGGTAATATGAGAACTTTATTTGTCTAAACAGTTTATTAAATATGGGTACACTTAATGATAGTATATATCTTGCTATATATTTTTCTTAATTTAAAAGACTAATGGAAAATTAGATAATTAGAAAATATTGGAAATAATTTTTTAATTTGATTGTATTTAAAGATAGTGAACTATATTGTTGAGAAAGTAGGATCATAAAGCAGCAACGTTAAAAGATCAGTAAGTGTTATCAATAGATTCAAAGCCCATCTCTGCAGCAAACTGTGTGCAGACTGATGGCACAGAATGCCCTTCTGGCAAGCAGTCAACAGCTGGGTGAGTAAAACAGGCACTTGAATAGCTCAGTGTCATTGGAAAGGTGCTGAGACATGCAAAGTGTCACCAGCATTATGGAACTGTGTTTTCCCATTTCAGTGCCCATGTGTATCCTCTACTTTCTGGGGAATAAGCATAGAAGAAAAGGCTTACTTACTCTAGTTTTATAAAGCATAGAAGAGGGAGGAGTAGAAGAGAGACCATGAGCTTAGCAGATGTATAGCATATGAAGCAGAATGGTAAACTCAAAGGTAGTTTTTGTAACAGTCAGAGATCACACATTGGACAGGTTCTGTCTTGAATTATAGCTGCCTGAACCAGTGGCCCATTCATTGCTTCCTTGTAAGAATAAAGGTCCCTTTCTATCCCTGTGTGTCTTCTTTTCCTAAGCTGTCTCTCATGAAGGGTTAAACTCTAAGCAACCACTGTTATTTGTTGAATCATCTCATTCTTTTGCAGGTCTAAGTCATCAATGGCTGTTCTGGGAAGTAAAAAGAACATAGAAGATTCTTTCATTGAAGTAGGTACAGGTCTCAGAAGGACATGCTCAGCACAGCCTCAACTGAGAAGCTAGAAGCCAAAGGCTATTTGCAACAAGGACCCTGCACTAACTGCCCCCGTCCCGCACTACACACACCACAAATCTACACAAGGAAGAGGGAGAAGCAAACAGAGGAAAAGAGCCCTGCCTTCTCAAATGTTGATATGTTTCTTCCATATGACTTCAAGTTGCTGAAGTACAATACAGAACCTTAACACAAAGCTCAGATCAAACACACAAGTTCCTGAATAGACTCCACATGCAGCTTCCCTTTCTGGTTTACAGGCCCGACCTCACTGAGAACACTGGAGGGTCCATGTACCTTTCTTTTTCGTGGTCTTCCCATCATTTGTTCAATCTTCACTCCACTAAGACGTTCAGCACTGTTTAACCAAATTCAGTTCTCCAGCTTCCAGATCTAAGGGGCGGGGAAGAGGAATGACAGGAATCAGACAGCAGGGTTCATCCTCATGATTGGATGGCAGAAGCCTTTCATATTAGTCTTACCTTCCAAGTTGAAAGGAATGCTTTTCAAGTCAGGAATACTATTGATGCTTTGTCTAAACATTAAACCTCTTGCAATACAGAAGCCTCAACTTAACTTTAAATACTATGGAATAAAATAATATGTAACATTTTAAAAGACAGATCCTATTACAGAGGGGTTAGAAGATGTTTTAAGAGCACCCTGAGGAGGTTTCCAATCCCACTTTTAGCATTTATCATATATGTGTGCTCTGTGGTGAATTATATAACCTGATCTAGAAGATGAAATAATGGAACCAAATTTATTGGACTACTTCCTTAAATGGGTATAGAGTGATTAGCCTCATTTCTGATCACTATTTATCCATCAAAGGAGATCAAGAAGAAATACTGTGCTATATTAAATATTTGATAAGCATATTTTAATAGGAAAAGTATGTTGAAGTAAGTTATCATTAACTAGCTAAGCATTTCTTCTTTGAAATGTGTATGCCTTTGCCAAGTATACAGAATATGGGTTTAGTCAAACCAAATCAGACCATGTAATTCAGGTCATGTGAGTTTTCACTGCCTGTCATTTTCAATCATGTGTCATAGAAGCAGACTTGAAAAGATCAACTTCCTCTGTGGGCAGTATTCAACTCTCAACTGCAGTGGACTTGCAGGTATGGCCTGAGCTCTGCCTTAGAGACAGAGGACACAATAATTGTAGATCTGGTGCCACAGGACTTCATAGAAAGTACAAGAGCCTTTTTTCCTCCACCAATGGAGTCATGTGCCTTGTCTCATCCCCCGTAACACTGTAGACATAGGTGAGTGGAGCCAAAGAGATCAGATCACATTTAAATCCTAATCACTGTCTCCAGACAGTTGCCTGTACATTTACTATTAGTTGCTATGTTGGTTTTCTGATACAAAAATACAATTCTCCCTTCCTTGCTATTTTTAAAAGAATTGTGGAAACATGACTAGCTCACTTCTGTGTATAACTAATTCTCTTTATATGCCCTTAACAGTGCCCAGGCCCTAATGTGTTTATTTTGACATTTCTCAAGGGTCAAGAGCAGTAGCAGGGTGATTACCATGTCCCCTCTGCTCTCCCACATCCAATGTTGGCTCTAAAG
>NW_008343660.1:1638247-1668286 GCF_000622305.1 Nannospalax galili | reverse complement strand
TGATGGAACGGGGGGATACCACGTCCCCCCCTCCCCCCCCCACCCAAGTGGGGTTCAAAAATAATAATAAATTTCCCCCCAGAGGGTGGGCCTTTTTTTTTTTTTTTTAAAAAAAAAAAAAAAAAAAAAAAAAGAGTTTTTCTTCCAGGTATAATGTTCCTGCTTTTGAGACCTTGGAATTACATTACCCTTCTTCTAGCTTATCACTTAGAAAGCAGAAGTACTCCCTAAACTCTTTTTCTCTCCCAAGGACTTGCAGCAGAAGTTCAAAGGCTATATCATTTACTACAAGTTCTTAAAGTGCTTTACATGTTAACAAATTGGGAAATTCCCTAGGCCATCTGTGAATCCAATATCTCACACTATCTTCTTAGGACTGGCAGAATTTGCTAGCTTGTAAGGTAAGGTATTTCTTTCGGAAAGACCTAGGACTTCGAACTACTGTTTTCTCCATTAGCAAATATATGCAGGATTAGAGACTTACAAATAAGCCTTAAATGTGCAAAGTCAAGAGGTTTTAAAGGGTGAACACTAAATTGGGATCAAAACATGTAAATTTAAATAATTTGTCTGGAATTTAGCTCACTCGAATCTTTGACACTTTTGTATTTTTAGTTTTGTATTCCTTGAGAATTTGTGATTGCCATTGTTTTATTTATTCTGGCTGAGGTGACCATTCACTGAGCCTCAGCAACTAAAATTACAAACTTATTTTTCCCTATTGTGAAGAGAGTTCAGCTTTTCCTCATATTTTATTTTATTCTTGAATCAACCTGTTTTTATGTATCTCAGGCAATAAAACTACTGACTACCGCTTTGGGAACATTTTTTTTTGCATCTTAACAAGCTTTCTTTTAATATATTAGTTGGGCAGTGCTATAAATAGACTTATTTCTAAGGAAGAGGGAATCAGTGCCCAAGCACAGAAAGAAGTTGTTCACAAATAAATCTATGACAAAACATGTGTTGATTTCTGCAACAATTCAGCACTTACCAGGGACAGTTTTGTCTCAAGACTCAGTCTGGAGAAAATCCTTAACCTCATTTTCTTCCAAGCTGAGACATTTCCACTGCACAGCAAAGTGATGGTAGCTCTCACATCAGACGTCTTCATGGTGATGAAAGGAACGGCTGCCGTGTAACACCACTGGCACTGAAAGAACTCTGATAAGGGGATTCAAAGGCATTTGGACACTCATGGAAGGCACTTGATGACCCTGGCTCTCTTGATACCACAGAGCCTCTAAGTATTCATTTTTTTTCCTATTTTTGTTTCTTTGAAGAAACCAGGCAGGCCAAACATGACCACTGCCCCTTTTGTGAATAAGTCTTAATTGGAACACAGGCCTGGCCAGGACTTTGTTTGGTGTGTGGCCTCTTTCACACTGCAAAAAGCAGTTGTATAGTTGTGATAGACCATAAGGCTTCTAAAAAGACTAAAATGTTTGCCATTTGACCTTCTATAGATATGAAATAACAGAAAGAAAAATGGTTCTTTTTGCCAAATACATTCACAAGTTATACAACCTAGAGTCACAAAACAAAAGGGACAAAAGTGTCATGTGTAAACAGTAGAATACTGTAGCAGAAGGGAGATTCAGCATCAGGTCGCAGGACAGTCTACCAACCAGGACCCGGAGGTGATAAGCAGGCTGTCTTCTGAGAAGTGTGACCAGGGGGAAGAAATGACCATGGGGAAGAAAGGTTGCTTCACAGGAAATTGGACAGGACAAGCACACATCTTTTCTGAGCCACTACTGCTCGCCAGACCTTGGACTGAGCAGGCACAAAATATTGGAATATCTGTGGCTGATTTCTGGCTTGCGCAGCTGGGATTACTGGAGGGCAGCCACCATGAAACTAGCACAGAGGTCTGGCCAGACCGCTCGTAGAATACCATAGGAATCAATGTCTCCGTCTTTCTGATGAGTGTCTGCTCCACCATTGTTAGAGACATAGCTTTGGCTCCACTAGGCTTCCTAGTGCAGGACCTCATGCAAGCATGAGATATACATTTCCCTCTCTGGAAATTTACAATCAGAAAGCACCAAGAGATGATCCTACAGAGAACAAGTGGTTTTCAAGGCATGCTTTAGAGTTAAATAACTCTTCCACTGGACATACTTTCATTCCTGTCTTTATAGTGCAGCTCACCAGATAACCTGGCACTATGGAAAATGTTGGCTGTGTTACTTAGACTAATAAAGACAGAGATGCCAAGATGAGGAAGACACAGGATAGAAGGGAATAGCAAGGCTTCTTTGTATTTGAGAAAACTCATTGTTGGGTTGGATATTTGCTTCTTAAACAATGGATCATCTTTGGTAACCCATACTCCAGATCTACCACACCTTTAGCATCACTGGATGGTCTTGAACATGTCCCCACTATCCTCTTACCTGTGCTTGACTCCAAATCAAAGTGCTGCTAGAATGTCTTTCTCCTCAAACTCCACCTTCATTCTCTACCTTCCTGGAAACAGAATGGTTCTGTGGAACCTATAAAATTAAATTTCAAAATCTAAGCATTAACCTGCATTAATTCTGATGTACTCCGGTTCCATCAGTTCCATCTCTCACAGGAACCTCTGTGCTGCGCTCAACCAAATGGCTGATTGTGCCTTGTGTGGAAGGCTTTGGTTGTGCCCTTGACTTGGGTGTGGCTCACACACTTTTCAGCTTCCTTCCTTTAGGTATTTCTTCACCCCCCAGAACACTTTTAATACTCATTTTTTTCAATAACCTCGTGTAGTGCAATTGTTCCTTTTGAAATGCCCCTGTTTTTCTGTTTTCTTCTTGGATATTTTCTAAGATGTATATTCTTATTTTACCACTTGCCTATAATAAATTATAATGTCTAAAGGGTAAGAGCATTTGTAATCTGTCCCATCCCCACCCAGCCCTGTCTGAGTCACTCCACACAGAAGCCTTCATATTTCAGCCTGACAGACAGGATCGTCCACACTGAATGAGAGCGGCATGCGCTTTTCTCTGAGTGCATTTTCGATCTGTCCTCATGGTTTTATCTATTTAATGTTTTGTTGTGCTCTCTCTAGGTCCTAACACATTGCTGAAGATGAGACGTGGATATGAAATCATTATAATAGCGGCACTTAGGCTTTTTGCTGCAGGATTTTTGACTCAAACAATTTCTTGTTCTAGTACATGGTGTTTCCCCTCATCATCCATCATGTTTGATAGTAAGCCATTGCGCCTGCCTTTTCCCGATTTGTGCAAGAACCCAGTAAGATATTCTCAGCTTGATAGAGATATTCAGGGTCTCGAAATAAATAGGTCCCATCAATATTGGTGATTGCAGACTAATTCAGAAATGTTTTCCTGCAAAATGCAGCAGGCTTTGTTTGAAAGTCTTGTCAGATTCTCCACATTAGTGGTGAAGCATGGCAGAGATGGGCATTGGCTTCTCAAATTATCTTTTAGCTATTACCTACAAATGCTTGAAAGAATTCGCAAATGCAGACACCTTGTTATGCATGCTGCTTCCTGAAACCGCCTCTGAGACACCAGATGGCACAGCAAGAGCTGTACAAGTGACAGATGATAAAATGTATCCAGCCACATAAATTAACCTCATCATGGCCATAGTATCAGATGCTATTGGGAAAAGCAGGAGGCCTGAGGAGCAACTGCACTTTATTACCTACAGAGATGGATTTACAACCCATCTGGGGTCTCCCATGTGAGGGTACAGGAACCCCAGATGGCCTGTGAATTTTGAGCATTTGTGTATGCAAGGGTAGTTTAATCTTTTTGGAAATTAAATGACACTTTGGTCAGAAAGAATGCTTTAGCCACCACCAAAGCCATATTTCGCTCAACTCGGACAATTTCTAAACACCATCATAGGAAATGATCCCAGGCTTACACACCATATCTGCTTCTAGGCCAGAAGAGGGAATATGGGGCCTGTTTTCTGGATTCACTTCAACCCAGAGCTAATGAAGCCATGCCCTGTGAGGTGTTACTGAATTTCATAGTTGATTCCAAGGGACATCATAAGGGACAGAACTACTGCCATCCACCCAGCTGGGAAAGAATGAAAACATTCATGACTGATTTTTGAAACTGCAGAGATAATCACAGAGCAACCATGTTTCCTGAGGCTGTAAATGAGGCCTTTGCTTTATACCAGTACAACTGAGCAGCAGTGACAAAACCATGTCTGTGGTGAATGTAAGACCATAGAAACTTCCCACCCAGCTAGGTGGGAAGGAAAGAGGAATAGAGAAAACAAGAAGTGTAATAGGTAAAATGTTAACAATAGCCAGTGCAAAAGATGCACTGGAAGGGGAGGAGAGCACAGTAGGTCGAGTGGAAGGCATCAAGATGGCAAGAACACAGCAGCAGAGGAAGATACCGGGCATGGAACGGCAGGGCCCGTTAATACTGGTGATTCCAGACAAACTCAGAAAATTTGGCAGAAGCTAAAGCAGGTTTGACTTGGCCCTCATGTCAGATTGTCCACATTAGTGGTGATCTCTGACAATCATAGTCATTGGATTACCAGAATATTTTTTAGCTGTTACCTATAAATGCTTGAAAGAACTGCTCAGAGCTGCTGAAGGATTCCAGACAATGCTCCAGGTCTCTGGGATTGTTACAAGGCTGTTTAAGTATGTCCCTAAGCCCTTCCCAAACAATAAACACATTGCCTGGATGACTTGAGATCCTACACTGATGTCTCTATTCTCTGAAAGTTCTCAGTTGAAATAGAACTTCCCAAATTTCCTACACCCATTTCTCAGAAATCTCCAAGGAACTTGATGAAGGAGATCTGCCGTGCCGCAGGAATGCTTCATATTTCTGTATTCTTAATAAGAAAAAATGCATCAGAAAATAACTATATGAAATTCAAGCATAGGTAAATAATAAGCAAAAAGATTAAGTCCACATCTATTATTTTTCCACACCTTTGACACTGTATTTTTAATCCATTTTAAGTTAATAACTCTTATTTAGATTCAACTATTAATAGGAAGAAATCACACATGGAAAGAAAAGAGGTCGTATCAAAACTTCCAACTCAAAGTTAACCACCAGTTTGCCTCATACTTTTGTGTCTTACCATCTGGGAAGCAAAGTGGGTCACTTAACTGCCTTATTTTGCCACAACAAAATACCACAGACTAGGTGGCTCAAACAAGAAGAAATTATTTCTCACCAGCATGAAGGCTAGCAAATCAAGATCAAGGCGGTCACAGGAGACACCCAGAGAGGGCCCTTCCCTGAGGCTGAAGAGGACAACCTGCACCTGGTACCCCACAATGTAGACAGAGCTGGTGTGTCTTTCACATACAACACATCTTGGAGAGCACCTGACTCCTCCCCGTCATTGCATTTAGCCTTAATTAGTCTCTCAGAGTTCCCACCTCCAAATCTGCCACACTGGAAGATAAGTGCTTCAACACAGGAACCTCAGGGGATACCAACATTCAGTCAGTAATACCAGCAGAATAAGGGGAAATGTCTTTTCTTGAAATATGTTGTATCTTATACTTTCGGATGAAAAGGTTTTTTTGAAAGTACAGGATATTGAAGTGATTTTTCAGGTTTCTAACCTAAAAAGATAAAGTAGCTTATATGAATCAGAGTTGTACCACTCCTAAAGTAAATTTCCACCACAAAGTCTCCTTAACATCTAGGCAGTGAAGTTTCCTCCAAGGAGGTATCTGTGGCCCTGTTAGGCTGCTCTCCGAACGAGACTTCCAGGTTTCCCTTCGGCAGCTCTGCCTCAGAGCCCTGCGCCGGCTGCCTTGACTCCACTGGACATTTTGTACAATGCCAAGATTCTGTCAGGACTTTTTATGTGAATTCTACAATTTTCACCACAGATTCTCTTTGTGAAGCCTCATTTTGGCTGATGCCTTCAGTTAAGTGTCTTCATGCTCACAGGGAGTCCCAGATGCCTATTTTCTCAAACAGAGAAAGGCAAAGGGCTTTTTCATCTCTGTCTTGGACTAGAAGGGAAGTGTCCCATTCATTCCCAAGGACTTCTCTCCTTCCCGGGTTGGGGAAGGCACACTTGTGTGATTTTCCTGATGGCTCACATTCTCTTTCAAGTTTGAAATATGGGAAAGTGAGAGCCATTGGGCATGTAAGCATCTTTTTATATAAAGGATCATAGCTTAAGTAGACTAATTCACTCACTGGAGACAACTCACAACCTCCATTATCTGAGCCACCAGTAAAAGAACCTAAAGTCTGTAACCCAAAGTCGTCATCTGCAAATCTCATACACAAACCAACTACATACTGTAAGTCAAATTTGACCTTTGCCATTTATAGTCATTTTCTCATTTCCTTTCTTACTCTGATTTTCAAGTTCATCCATCCACAACCCTGACTTATTTTGCAGAATTGCAGTGTCTCCAAAGGGCCTCTTGTTATAAAAGAGGCTCACCTCCTAATGTTTCCTTGCATGGCAAAGAAGATTGGTCCAGTGTGAGTAGTATAAAAACCTGTGATGAGGAAATTATCTGAGGTTATCCAGATCGGCCCAAATAATCATAGGCATCCTCATAAGAGGGAAGTAGATGATCAGAGAAGATAATCAGATGATGGAAGTAGAGACCTGAAGGTGGAAGAGGGGGCCATGAGCCAAGGGGTGCAAGGGATGTACCTTAATATTCTCAAAAGGCCAGAAACGGAATTCTTTCCCAGGGCCTCCACAGGACGTGTGGATCTACAGGCCCCTTGGTTTCAGCCTATCACTAACCATTGGGGATTTAGCCTTCAAATTGTAAAAGAATAAATTTATCTTGTTTTCGTCAATTAAGATTGTTATAATTAGTTATGACAGCAATAGGAAATTGGCACACTGAGCATACTCTTACCTGTTTTTACTAGACAGTTTTGTTTCAAATCCCACTGCTAATGGGGTTTGGGCTTTGGTAGATATTTCTTTTTCCCCTTCCTTCCTTCCTTCCTTCCTTCCTTCCTTCCTTCCTTCCTTTGTAAAAGAATAAATTTATCTTGTTTTCGTCAATTAAGATTGTTATAATTAGTTATGACAGCAATAGGAAATTGGCACACTGAGCATACTCTTACCTGTTTTTACTAGACAGTTTTGTTTCAAATCCCACTGCTAATGGGGTTTGGGCTTTGGTAGATATTTCTTTTTCCCCTTCCTTCCTTCCTTCCTTCCTTCCTTCCTTCCTTCCTTCCTTTCTTTCTTTCTTTCTTTCTTTCTTCTTTCTCTTGAGAAAGCATCTCACTTAGCTCAGGCTGACCTTAAATTCCCTGTGAAGCCAAGGGACCTTGAACTCTGATCCTCCGGCTTCTACCTCTCAAGTGCTGAGATACAGGTGTATGCTTGGTTTATATTGTGTTAAGGGCCAAGTCCAGGGCTTTGTGCAAGCTGAGCAGGTACTCTACCACGGGAGTTGCAGTCCCTGCCCTACTGGTGTTTCCTGATTAAGTTGACAATAAAGCTTCTTACAACTAATTTAGTCTACTGTGTATGTGTATTTTGCACACATGTATGCCAGTAAATTCAGCGGTGCCTGGTCAGTCTAAGAACTGGCTAAACTTCGTGTGATGACTTCATATTATCTGTCAGGAATGGGTAAGGATATGAGGTCCTGTGACAGGATGCATGCCTTCTTGAATGATTTTCTTACAGAAGACGAGGTGTAGCATGTAAAGAGGTGAGGCAGAGCAAAGTATTCCATTATGATTCAATTCTTTAAAAAAAATAACTTGTTAGCCTTGTCTTTCTAATATACTCTGAAACTGGAGGATACCCATGAGCCTGTTCAAGCTCACAGGTGTATTGTGAGGACTTCTCAACTCTGAGGACAAGCAGGAGGCTTCAAAGCCTAAGTGATTGATGGTTTCTCAAACAAAGCTGCACCATGAATTGCCCCCCGCCCCAACTTCAATGCTCTCCTGGGCTGGAGAACCCAGGAAGCACCGGACATCCCCTCTAGGGGAGCACGACCACCTGCCAGCTCATCCATTCACTGTTCAATAGAGTCTATTTATTTCATTAACTAGTAATAACTGCTGTTATTTTCTTTACCAAAGTCACACAAGTTCATCACGTTGTACTTCATAGAAAAGGAATATAGACAAAACTTGTCTGTATATCCTGTCTTGATAATTAAGATTTTCATAATAGCAAGCACGTCTCTGATCTGAGTAATCTCAGTTTTGCCAAACATAGACAATAACATTTAAAATAATGGTCCATCTAAATTTTTTTCCCAACTGGAAAACCTGTGTATTTGCACATAATAAATGACATTCAGATTTTTTATTTATTTTGATTCCTAAAGTTAACTGTTTTACACTCCTTCTTCTTAAGCAATGAGATTTTCTTTTCAAAATAAGTAATTAAGTTAGCTCTGTTACTTAGTGTAACAGAACAGAAAACAGTATTTAAAAGTTATGAACACTTCCTCTAGTTTCATTAATTATGGCCTTAATAACCAGTGTCTTGGCTTAAATGCTCACTGTCGTAACTCTGACACAGTTGAACAACACTGTGCTCCTGATATTTGTGCTGGCAATGTAATTAACCATAGTTTAAGAGTACCAATTTTGGCTTTTTATGGAAAAAATAAAAATCAAAAGAGGATGGTGTATTCCTTTTGAGGTATTTTTTAAAAATAAATTCTTAAATTTATAAATACAACATATGATGGATTTTTTTTCTAAATTTTTGTTCCGTTACAATTTAGTGGCCATTAATTTAACTTTAGACTCTGACATTTGCTGAGTAGCTAGTGTGAGCTTTCAAGAAGGCACATGGACATTTCGGCTTTCATTAGCAGAAGGAGGACATTTTAAATTCTCTCCTAAAAGTTACCTGATTATTAAATAGTTCAATGTTTATTTTTAAAACTAACAACTCTTGATGAGTTTTGAGTAGATAGTTCCTAAGAGTGCAACTCAGACATCTACAAGCTGTGTATTAACTGCTCTCCTCTTCAGTTTTATAGCATGGAACAGTGATTAAATGTAAAGAAATATCTACGTCAATGTTGATTTTAATTGAAACTGATTCAGGTGTCCCTTGAGTGACGTATCTTAAATGTCGGGGAAGTAGAGTGTCAGAATCAGTTATCTGGCTTCTATTTTGTCCATAGCTTAGGTTTGCTCCTGTTGACAAAACTGTCGCCCCCAAAATGGTATGGTACATGCTCACGCAGTAAATTGCTGGAACCAATGTCTTTGTGTTTGTATTTGTTTTCAACATTGCCAAGATGCTATGGGAAATTAAAGTTACAAAATTAGGAAAAAATGAAATTATTAAAAAGCCAAAAAATTTAAACCAAAATAAAATCTCCTAGAAAAACCTCAGGACAGACATTTTCCTGAATGTAAAGCCCATACTATGAGTTTCTTTCAAACCAAAACTTGTCAGTATTTATGCTGAGAATCAGACTGTGTATATAATCATTTTTAAGAAGTTTTCATGCTCTTATTTCCGTCCTAGACACCCACTTTTTAATTGGGTTTTTTAAAAAAAGATGGCTGACCCACTAAAGGATAGGGTAGCAAATAATTTATCTTAATACAAAAGACATTTTTCCTGCTAAGCCCTTTTTACTATGATTTTAAAGAAACGTAGTTTAAAATTACATCTGGGTAAATTTCTTCTGAGAAAATCAAGTGAATGTAAAGGACATAATTTAGAAGTAAAAGTATTTCTGCAAAAATACTAAATTGGACCAAGATACCAAAAATATATCTACTTATATATAAATCTTATTTATGCTTTGAATGCTTGTATTGTGTTGCACACTTTTTTTCATGTGTTTGCATGCTAATGTACATGTATGCATGTATGTGAGAGACCAGAGGACATCATAAGTTCCTCAAGTGTCAGCCATCCTGTACTTTTGAGACACGATCCTTCACTTAGCCTAGAGCACACAAATAGGCTGGACTCACTGGCCAGTGCGCCCCCAGGAATCCTACTTCCACTCATTCCCATCACTAGAATCCCAGGTGCATATCACCATACCTGGAATTTTTAAATTTATTCTTTGACAATCTCATACATGTATATAATGCATTCCAGTCACACTCATCCCTTCACCCTGTCTTACCCTCCCTTCACCCTTCCAACTTCCCTTCTTCCCACCAGGCCCCTGTCCCACTATCATGTCTTCTTGTCTTGTCTTGCTTTTGCTTTGCAAACCATGGGGTTTACGCAGGGCCACTCATGTGAGTGTGGAACTGCCCACTGGAGCTTGGGACTACATCACTGAATGTAACGATCTTTCCTTCAGTAGTCCTGGACTTCCGTTAGCTCTCCTGGATGGGGTGGGAACCTGTGAACCCCTCCCCACCTATGAAAGAATGCTGACTGGCTCAGTCTCATGCAGGCCATATGCAGGCAACTGATGCTGTTATGAGCTCTGGGTGCCATGGCCATGTCATGTCCATGAGACGGTATTTCCTGTCTCCATCATTCAGCTCTTACATTCTTTCAGCCCCCTATTTTTCAATGCTTCCTGAGCTTTAGAGGGAGTGGAAGCAGTGCCCCATCTGAGGCTAAGCACTCAACAGTCACTTTTTCCCAGCACCTTGAGTAACCATGAATCTCTATATTGTCTATATTTTGTTTCAAAGAGAAGCTTCTTTGATCCAGGCTGATGACAGCACTAGGCTGTGAATGTAAGCATAAATATTTCAGAAGCAGTTTGATAACATGTCCACTTAGCAAAACAAAAATAATAGGCTCACCCCTAATGCCTATGACTTACTCAGTCATGGGCCTTTGGCCAGGTCCACAGTATAGGGCATGAACTTCCTCCTGCAGAGTAGGCCTCAGATCAGATCAGAAATCAGTCATCCCTGAAACTGTAGTGCCACTATTGCACCTTAGGGACCTCTGGCTTAGCAAGTTGGTATTGTGCTATCTATGCAAGGTCTAAAGCTAGAGAGAACTGCTGTTGACTTTTCTCTCCCAGCAGTCTGCATAGCAACTTCTGCCCTAAGAAGGCTAACCTACAGGGAGTAAACTTTAGTTCAGTTCCAGCATGGTTTCTCTGTATTTTGTGACCTGACCGACTTTATGCAGAATCTTCAACAAAAAGGATCTTACTATCTAGTTCTGGTGGGCAATCAATAGCAATGGCCCTAACTTGTATGGTTTTAAGAGCCTCTGGGGCCTTCTGACCACTGCCTAGGGAGGTGCCCTGCTGCTGGCACAGGAACTTTTAATATCTCTTGGCTTCTGGGATCAGATTTCCCACCCATTCATGGTGCCTCTGTTCAAAGTTTGTTTGTTTGTTTTTAATTAGCATATAAAGTGATGGGTTTCCATGTGGTTGCTGCTTGCATCTTTAATTTTGTTTCACCCCCCTCTAATCCATCTTCTCCCTCATCCCTGTTTAACCCTTGCCACCCCAGCATTCCTGCCTTCTATTTTTATAGCATATGTATTCTGCCATCCCTACCCTCCTTAAGGCCTCTTCACCCCAACCACCACCAGATCTCTATAGAAAGATCTAAAAGTTTGAAGTTAGGCTCCACATAGGAGATAGAACATATGCATGCCTACATTTCTACATAGGTTATGGGGAGCAAACTCAGGTCCCCATGATTCCAAGGCAAGCATGCTTCTGACTTTCTCCAGAGACCAGTCGCATTAATTTCTATATAAATATACATTTCTATGTAATACATGAAAAATAATCCTTCATTAGATTTACATCATATATACAGAAATAATATTAAGTGTGATAAGTATGATCATTTGTCTTAAAACAAAAATTTTAATGATAGATTTAAATGTATTAATATTATTTGTAGATTTGGTAATTTTTTAATTAAAACCACCCAAAGACAAAAAAAAATTTAAAAGACATGATTTCTCATTTTAGGAAACTCAGTGATGAATTTCTTCCATGTACTGTGGTACTATAATAAGACCGAAAACAGATTTCAATAACTACTAAATACAACTATTAAATCCTTTCAAGTTTTCCCACCACGAAGAGTTTTTCTTTAAAAAGAGAAACTTAACTTCTTTTAAAACTACAGCTGTTTACCAATCACCAATTAAGCCATTTCTTCTCTGTCTGACCTCTGATCAGTGCTGGCTAATGATGTTTAGAATTATAAAGATTCAAAGAGCCCATGCTCCTGAAAAAAAAATGGAAGGGGCTACAATAGCCAATTCTGGAATAAAAGAGAAGCTAAAACAGAAAGCCAGTAAGGTTTGACTGCAAATGGTCCTCTCTCATTTCTTGGAAAGGAATTTGTTTGAGAACATGTATTTAAATATTTTCATTTTTATTTTTGGAAAGACCAAGTGATTTTTTCCTTGCTTCTTAAAGATTTAGTAACCTTGATGTATGTTCTGTTAATAAAATCAGAAACATTAGCTGGACTGAGGTGACCCAAGAATGTGATGTCAGCCCAGAGAAATAAAAAATCTGCATATTGAGAATTAATTATTCCCATAGCCACAGAATAGATATGACAGCCAAACTCATTTGGGCCATACTTGAGTTTCCCCAATGATGTGCTACAGATGCATATTTATAAATGTATCCTATTTATAGCAGTTGTAGAGATAACAACTTAATGTCACAAAATAGCAATATTCAGCTCCCATAATCCATTCCCTCTGTTTCAGTTAGTGATTCACTCCTTGCCCCTTAGTCTTTTTTCAACTGTGCCCCTCAAGTAGTTGGTGCCCTGTCCTTTGCTTCTTTATCTGCTAAGATTTTACTTAGCACCATTTATTATCATCAACACTATAAAGAAAATAGAGTAGGTACATTTTAAAAAACATCAGAACCCACCATCACCCACACACACACACACACATTTCCAGCTCCATTTCTCAGAGATAAATGGCCTTCCACTCTGCAACTTGTCATCTAAAGGGTACTGCTACTAAAGGAACAAAACATTCTGACATCTGAATGAGACATCACATTATGCATAGATGATCTTGAAGAAAAAGTTTCATTGGCCTTGGAATATGTAAAGTACTATAATAACTTTAAAGCTATATAGACACCTGAGTGGAATATTTTAAAGATATGGTGATATTACAGGGAGCTATTAGAGAAAGGACCTAGCAGGAGAGGGAGGAGTGTGGGTATTGCATGGACCATTGATTGAATTGCTTACATACATACTTAATGACAATCCAACACCTTTTGCAATTAATGCATCCTAATAAAATTATGAAAAAATTTTCAATAGAAATATGACTGGCTCACAGAAAGCCATGACATAAAATATAGAGAATGATTAGGGAGGTAATAAATTTGAGATAAGCATCTGGAGAAGGAGGGTTCTGAACCACTTAGAATGGTTATTTGATAGTTAACTAGAAAAAAGAACACAAAAACTCTGCTAGATTAATATTTTATTTACAAATACAGTAAGATGCCACCAAGGATGGTGGTACATACATTTAGTCCTAGCACTTAGGAGGCAGAGGCAGGTGGATTTCTGTGAGATTGAGGCCAACCTGGTCTACATAGCCAGACCTAGGACAGCTGGGGCAACAGAGAGACCCTGTCTCAAAAGGTCCAAAAAATTACAATAAGAGGCCTGCAAAATGATTCAGTGAGTAAAGGCTTTGGTCACCAAGTCTGATGACCCAAGTTTGATCCCAGGGTTACACATGGTGGAAGGAAGCTGGGCATGGTGGCGCACGCCTTTAATCCCAGCACTCGGGAGGCAGAGGCAGGTGGATCTCTGTGAGTTCAAGGCTGGGCCTGGTCTACATAGTGAGTCCCAGGACAGCTGGGGCTACAGGGAGACTCTGTCTCAAAAATACCAAGGAAGGAAGGAAAGAAAAGAAAGAAAGAAAGAAAGAAAGAAAGAAAGAAAGAAAGAAAGAGAACTAACTCCTGAATGTTGTCCTTTTGTCCTCTGAGTTGCACATGTGTGCCACAGCACAGGTACACACCACACACACACACACACACACACACACACACACACACAACTGTAATTTAAGAAAACATTTCAATAAAATACAATAAAATACAGTAACAAGCTTAGCTTTTAAAAAGTGTTAGTATATGTCTTACAAAATAGAGTAATACACATTAATCTATTGCAACACTGTCTTTGCTTTTATGGGAAACAGGAAAATAAAGGTAAATACTATTCCAAATCAGAGGGAGAACTGTTTTTTTAATTTTTAATTTTTTATTATTTTTATTTTATGTGTAGGAGTGTTTTGCCTGCACGTGTATAAGTGGACCAATGTCATGTAATGCCAGCATAGGTCAGAAGAAGGCATCGGATTCCCTGGACTTGGAGTTACAGACAGTTGTTAGCCACCATGCAGGTGCTAGGAACTGAACCCGACTCCTATATAAGAGCAGCCAGTGTTCTTAACCAATGAGCCATCTCTCCAGCACTGAAAAAAATGGTTTCCTATTGATTAAGAATTTAGACATTACAATATTAAAAACAAAAATATACTCTGAAATGTGTGTGTGTGTGTGTGTGTGTTACCCCCTGGTCCATCAAAATTCAAAGAGTTCATATTCTTCTTTACTATCCCAACTTTACTGAAAGCTGTGTGAGTATGAAATCTTGGAGTTTTAAGTTTCTGTTGTTACCACTGGAGTAGATGTTTATTACAATAAGAGATCTTGCATACTATGTCTTATATGGGAAAAATATGTCAACATGTAAGAAAAGTTTTTTAAGTTATTAATATTGAGGAATACATTTTACAGTATCTTCTAGAAATATGAAAACTGTATTTCACACTACATTTTTTTTAAATTTTAGTTCTTTAAAATGAGTAATTGAGGGGTTGGAGAGATGGCTCAGAGGTTAAGAGCACTTGCTCTTACAGAGAACCTGGGTTCAGTTCCCAGCCTCACATGGTAACTAACAACTATCTATAACTCCAGTTTCAGGGAATTCAATGCCCTCTCTGGCCTCTGAGGGCATTGAATGTATGGGTACACTAATATACATGCAGGCAAAACAGTTATACACATAAAATAAAAATAAGTTAAATTAAAATGAGTAATCAAATCTTTTTATGTTGTCCAAGAAAATTACTTGAGCCTGGAAGCCTTAAAACTCCCTTTTGAGCCTTAGACTGCACTTAATGATCCTTCATTGTTCATGCCTTGAGTACCTTCTCTGGCTTCTAACTACCTTCGACCTATTTTGCCCAACTAAACTAATTATTCATGAGAAAACATGTCTACAAGCCACTGTGCCTAACATTCCATTTTATTTTCTACTAAATGAAAATAATTTTCATGCAATAACTGACCACAGAGGACACATTGATTTCAAATGTTTTATAATGAAATGTGATTATCCATCAAAAGATGTCACTAAACAGAACAAATGATGATCCGAGAAATATACCGAGGTAGGTTTTCATCTGTAACCCATTTAGAGAAATGTTTAAATTTCATTTTTAAGTGAGAAATAAGCAAAGAGGAGCTTTATTTCTGCTTCACAACTCTTAGTACTTAACAGTTAGTCTTCATTAGGTGCAACACAAGACCCATCTCTTCAAACAAGAAATAGTCTAAGGAAAAGTTGTGTTGATTTGGAGTGGGAATCAATTGACGGGTCTTAAGAATTAACAACAGACTTCTACATCAGCGTTGTAGGAAGGCGTACAGTCTAAGCCAGAGCTTTTTACTGTGCTCTGTACTTTGCTGCTAAATGTAAATCTAGATGGGACTTAACATCAGATGCTTGGAACACCAGCCCCACTTCCACCAAAAGCGTTTGAGAAGTAGGGTAGGGCCTGCTTCAGAAATGCTCAACAAGGACAGCCAAGTCTTGGGACGAGCACATGGCTCCCAGGGCAGTTCTGAAGAAGTATCAGCTGCTCAAAAAGGACCAATGATATTCTGTGGCTATGATGCTGAAACCAGGCGAGATATGATAAAGACGGGAATGTGCGCTCAGCCTGCAGAAGACGCGATGCTTCATGCGATTCCAGTTTAACATGCTGCTCGGTTGTGACCCTACCATGCGATAAAAGTGGTTCACAGATGGGCTCCGGGGAGAATACCATCAAACTGTTGGGAGGATGACAGCTCTCACTGTGACACCTCAGAGATATTGAGAATATAAGCAAGGACAGGCACAGAATGCCACCAGACTTCGATTGTGCATTTACCTAGTGTCAAGATAAAATACGGTATAACTTAAAGTCATTCATAACTTTTAATAGTATCATCTTCATAGTTCATTCTTATGCTAGATAATAATGAGGCATCTCAATTTTTACTAGCATTAAAATTGAACAGTCCTCGAATGATTATCAGACTATTTAATTGACTCTTTAGTTTCCCACATCCTTCTTCTTTCCCAATTCTTTTTGATTATCACAAAATATAATAATTCATACCCATAGTTTTTTGAACATTGCCATCAATTTCTTCTTGGAAAATGGAGAATTAAAAATTGGATTTCAAGGAAGCCCCAGAGGTTAATCATATGTAATGCACACATAAGGAAAGAACAAGCAAGTGCCAGACAGCAATTCCTTAGCAGTTGGAATGATTTTAATTATAAGGTAGCTGGATAATTAAATACTAACAGACGGAGTAAATTGGCACACTTCCACATAGAACCAACACAGCACATGGTTAGGCAATGAAGGAAGACCCTTTAACATGCAGGAAACAAAGGACGAGCTCCAGGGGAAGGGACTACACCCAACAGAAAACAGGGGAGCTAATAAGGCATGTTAGGGTAAGGAATGAAAATCATCTTTAAAATTTGGAGATGGGAAATTACTTATCTTCTATTTCTGTGACAATGAAATATTTTCTCTGATACAAAGTCAAAACAACAACACTGTGAAGGTCATTGTTAAATTTTATTTTGTAACAAAAAATACTTCATGAAGACTTTTCCGTACAATTATTTCTATCTATATTTAAATATTTTTACTACTTATGAAATATAAAGCCTAACGGAAGAATATTTTCTTTGAGTTGATTTGCTTTTTTTTTTCAAGCTGTCCTTTGAGCTTAGATTTAGCTCAATTGAAGGAGCAGATTTGAAACAAAAGCAGAAAAAAAATCTAGTTCCCTCAATAATGGAAATGCTTAAATGTATCACTTTGGATGTATCTATGAAGGCAAGTCAAAATGTGATGAAATTATTTAAACAGAATTTTTAAAAGCCCATGCAAGCATATTTAGTAATATTAGTAAAGTGGTCGAGTGATCACTTCCATGGTCTTTGGCTATTAATGTATAAATATGGCTTAAGTAGAGGGCAGTTGTTAACTCTTCCCAAGACCCACATTTGCCCTGAGCTTCCAAATACCTAACATACATTCGTGGGGGGTGGGAGGGGGGATATCTTCACATTCTGACCTCCAGCTAAAACACTAACATGGAGACTATTCAATATGGACGGCGCACCTTAGATAGAATGCCAGTCAATCTCATAACAAATGCCTCTATAAAGAGATCAGCCCCTATGTCTATTTTCCTGTGGTTGCAAATTCCTAGTGATTCTTGTGAAACCAAAGTTTACAAGTTTATTCTATCTTCTCCATACAGGTTGGTCCAAGAATAAGGAGAAATTACAGCAATTTTACAGCAAAAGTTTTGGGAAACAATTCTGTTGATATCACTAAATGAAGAAATAAAATCTAGAGTTCTTACAGAACCAAAGGAACTTGTGCAATAAGTGCCTATGTGTTAGCAAGGAGCAGGCTGGACACACGACAGAAAGTGTGGGGATACACATTTAAAGGAGACAGTGCATGAGCTACAAAGAACCAGGGAAGAAGGAAAGATACATACAGAAACTGTAATATTAGCCAATGCTGAATTCAGCAAAAATCAAACCTCAGAGGGAGTCATTGCTCCAAACTTTTTCAGTTCTCTGTTTTAGAAATTGATATGGATGACTCATGGGTAAAACACTTCTTCTATAAGTTTTATTTCTCATGCGTTGTGTGCATATTGTTATCGATATTGTTATTTTGTATAGTTTAAGTAGAAAGTAGTATGCGAGCAGCTATTGTGGGACCCCACTAGTCCCTGTAACACTGATCTTGTAGCCAAGATTTCGTGCTTCTCAAAAAATGTGAACAAACTTCAAAGGATGCAGGACTACAGGGGAGTAAAAAAGCATGAGTCCTGTGTGATTAGTCTTTCCTTTTTTGCTCCTGAGGCAGAAAATAAACAAAGGAAAATATTCATAAGATAAACACATTTCTTTTACAATGGAATATTAATTAGTAACACCAAAGATAAAATGTATTGAACTTCTGTGTGCCAGGCACAGTTTATTATATGGACAATTATTTCAATCTTCAATCTTAGAAAGAAAACATGTCAGTCAAGATCTAGGCGAAAGACAGAAACCATATCACCTATTTACAAAAGAATTTAATAAGAATTGCTAACTTGATCCTGAAGATCTAAAGAGACAAAGAAAACAGGAGGTAATAGCCACAGAAAGCAGCTATCCTCTTTAAAGCTAAGGGAACAGATGGAAAAATTTGCAATTATGAAAATTTAGAAGTTTGAAGATGAGAACTTGCAGAGTTAAAACTGAGTCTTCTGAAAAGGCAGATGAGGTGATGAGGTAGTATTTCTGATGAGCCTCAGTGAGGCCAGGTCTGCCATGCTGGAAAAGTGTGTGCATGTGTGTGTGTGAGCGCCACTTTGAGATTGAAGAAAATTGCTAGTGTGAAGCAGATAAAAATAGAAAGCAAACACTGACGTATGACTGTTTCTCATACTTCTGTCTTCCCTAGTGCACCGTAGTGATACATCTCAGCAGAGATCAGATGGCAAAGGAGACATATCCAAGACCCAGCATCCCAACGTGGAGCAGAGAGGGTGTGGCACTAATAAACAGCAGACAACAGCCAAATCATCGATTCTATAGGTATAGTTAACTATCCACATTTTACAGAGAAGTAACAGGCAACCTGACATCAGAGTTTCTCTTCTTCTCCCTGGAGCTGTGGCATTCTTTCCATCTTTTGAGAAAGGTACAGCCTAGAGCAGTGGAAAAAGAAGCCCGAGCCTTGAGAACAGGCACTCTCTGAAATACCTACGAATAATGTATGTCACGAGGTGTAGAAACGAGTCTACCATGTTTACCACAGCAGCTGCATCTGGAAATATCTCCTTGCAGTTCCCTTTATCCTGGTTCATGGTGCTCAGATTCTTCCTCCATTTAGATTAGAAACATTTAGAATACTTATGCACCTGGCAGAAAAATACAATGAAGAAATTTCATACTTCAGATAAACGTAATACATTTCCCACAAAGTCATCTGATACTAGTTACTAAAGAGAGAAAAGCAGCTCCTCTTTTCAAGAGTTTTGTATTCTGATATGCCCAGGGAATTAAGCCAGAGACCAAATGTTTACAGTATGATGTGACATGAAAAAGAAATTGTGGATTGCCAGGGCATCTCATCATTTGTTAGACCGAAGTGCAGATAGGATGACTGTGCACAGTGGAAGTCTCCTTAAAGAATATGACGAGTTTTTAAGAACTAATTCAAGCCTGGGCATGGTGACACAAGCATTTAATCCCAGCACCTTGGGGGAGGGGCGGGCAAAACCTGGCAGATCTCTGTAAGCTCGAAGCCAGGCTTGTCTACATAGTGAATTACTGGCCAGCTGGGGTTACAGGGAGACCCTGTCTCAACACCTCTGCCCCCCAAAATTATTCAAGCAAAGAAATGAAGAACATAGTATTATAGGGTCTGAGTAGAAGCAGTAGTGTGTGTTCAAAGCAGATAGAGACATATTATATTAATACATGATTAAAATATTTATTATTTTTAGTTTATGTGTATGAGTGTATTGCCTACATATATGTAGGTGCACCCTTGTCTGCCCACCAACGTCAGAAGAAGGGGTCAGATTCCCTTGGAACTGGAGCTACAAATGGTTGTAAGCCACCATGTGGGTTGTGGGAACCAATCCCAGGTCCTCTGCAAGAGGCAGTGCTCTTGACCACTGAGCCATCTCTTTAGCCCTGTCATTACATGATTAGAGAAGGTACATGAGAAAAGAAGGCATGGTAGACTAGCAACCTGCAAGTAGTTTGCATTGCTATAGCAAAGCATCAAGCTGGGGAAGAGGAAGGAGTGGAAGTAGGAGACTTATACATAGGTAACAACCAGGTTTTAAAAGGCTTATATATTGAACACTCTTCCTATAAACAGACATAATCCCAGAAACAGAAAGGAGTGACATCCTAAATTAAGAATTATGAATTAATCTCAAAAATTATAAGACCAGAGTACTCTATGATTTCATTTGCTTAAAAATTCAAGAATAAAAGTCTATAGCGAGAAAGCAGGAAGGTAGCTGTGTTGGGCTAGGTTTCATCATGAGAGTAGGAAATAGAAGGCAGATGACACACTCTGGCTTTTAGGCCAGATGCGTTAGGATGCATACCCTAAGGCCACAGAATGGAATAATGGCACAGCTTTCTGTAAACCCTGCTTGGCTCTCTAGGAGCCTCTAGCGCTTCGGCATGATCCCACAATGCAGAGCAGTATGGGACAGTGTTTTTTAGAGACACTTCATATTCTCTGGGGCTTCTGACCATCAGCCAGCCTTGTGAAATGTCTGCAAATAAGGACGAGAATACTATTTGGATTCAATTAGCTGGTACTCAGTTTCTGGCATTGCCATTCCTTGGCTGCTTTTCACGTATTCCTTAATCCAGAGGGTAGTAGACTGCTTGTGAAGAATGGTCAGTCAAAACTAATGATGTAGGAAAAAGCCTTAGAGAAATCTGATACATGATAAGCTAATAAAAAAATCAAATAAAAATTTTTAAAGAGTTTGAACATAGGTACCCACCTTCAGTGTATAAAACTGCTCCCAGAAGGCAAAGGCCATTAAATAAAAATCCCAGTGCCAGGTGGGCTACCTCCCTAGCAGTCATTGGCCAGGGGAGGCTCTAAGATTCCCAAAACAATGCAGGCAGTTACCCACTGCCATTGACTGTGCACCAAAATTAGATGGCAATACCCTGTTGTTGAAGACACCGCACACCTTGTTCATAGGATTTAGAGAAATTCTGCTGGAGCTGGGCCTGGAGCTTTCTCCATGCTGGCTAGTCTTCACAGTGCCAGAGGTGCTTCGCAGACCACTGGGAGAGAAAAGATATCAACTGACGCTCCATGCTGCAGTACCAATGGGCCAGGCAAAAGGAGCCCACTTGTGAGTGTTGCCTGTCACTTGGGGTATCAGGCCTCTTTTTTTATTGGATTTGTCGCCTGTTACACAGGAGGGAATTCACACCCGGTGCTGTCAACTCAGAGCTCAAAGCCTGTAGCTGAGGAGGTCACAAACCATAGTGGGGAAGCTATTGCTGTTTTGCTAAATGGACATGATATGCCCATCAAATTGCTTTCTAAATACTATGTTTATGCCCACAGGTAGGTGGTGGTGTCAGTTTTGGTCAGAGAAGCTTGTTTTTTCAGTGGTCAGCATTAATGCAGAGACTTATAACTGTGTCAAAGTGTCGACAATAAGGGCCTATTGAATATGCGGCCATAAATGGGACATGTGTATGACACTACCCAAGGCTTAGGGAACTTTATAGAAGAAGGAAGAATGAGTGGGAAGAATATAAGAACTACGAGAGCTGGAGAATGGAGGGGTGCTCTGTGGAAGATGACTTCTGGGCATGACACGGTATTGCACTCTTGAAATCACAGCAGCTGGGATTACCCGTCCACCTCTGCACAAGATTAGACCCTTCAATACCCTCTCCTGGGAGGGGGATGGGCTTGAAGGGATCACCCTCACCTAAGGATTTATATGCAGTAATGGTTAATGAGACAGGGGGAGACATTCTCTTCAGTGCTCTGGCCACTGGTAAGGTGCCCATGTTCCTGTAAGCAACCCTAACAAAACTCCTGGGTCAGACAACCAAGAAGGCTTGAAAGTACGAGGAGAGCTAGTTAGAAGAGAAATTGGATAAGTGAGAGGAAGAAGGGACAACAGAGGCCACCAGGAGCTGATTTTTATTGAAAAAACTTATACGTAGGTATAAAAATTTTATAATGAAACCTATGATTATGTGTAATTAGTATATGCTAATAAAACCATGACATTTTAAAGTGACTTAACCTCTCTGACCTCCAATTTATTAATGGTAATAACCATCCTACCCAGTTCGGGAAGTTTGTATGAGCCAACTGTACCACAGGCAGCTATCTGGCAAAGGGTGCGCCCTACTCCAAGCTGCACATTACTTGTCAGCATTATTATACTAACTTCTCAGGAATCAGATTTTTCACCATGAAACAGTGCTGGCAACATACAAGTTCCTCTCCAGCTCTCACATTCTATGCACTGTCAGGTCATCCACAAATGTTAGGTTTTCCAGAGTGTTTCATTTCTATGGGGCTCTCACAGAAGAAATTGTTCAGAGAGGTTCAAGGGACTTGCTCCTTCATTCACTCTGTGCTTATCTAGAGCCTACATTGAAGGCTTGCAGTGTTTGAGCTGCACACACAGATTCATCCTAGAAATAAGAGTGCTGGTGCAGCGCTTCAGTGTGAAAGCCCCAGGTGTTCCAAGAATACAGAACAGGGGACGGCTACAGCTTGAGCAGCTCAACTGTGCTGATTTCGACAAGCTAAAGGCATCAGAATCAAGTACATACATACATTACCAAAATGCATTCAGATGAGGGTTAGAGCTTCTTCAAATAACTCAGATATAACCCTACTTAATGATTCTCTGACTCCCTCAAATGATCTTGCCTTTGTTAACTAGCTTCATTAACACAAGTCATTTTGCAGCCTAAACCAAGAAGGTGGAAGGGGAGAGTTTGGATAGAACTGATTAATTCTTTACTTAATCGTGTGCTGTCTTTCCAGCTGACCTTTTCCTATTCTCATTATCACAATTCGTTTTAAGAGAGAACATGCTCCATGGAACAATTAGCCTTCTCCTCTGTCTTTCTTTATTTAAGTGACTTTGTTTTGTAAGTCCTCTTTAAGAAAAATGCTCCTCCTCATTTGTTGGTAAACCAAAGATGGAAAAAAATGAAGTTTCTAAACACAGAACAGTTCCAACATAGAGCCTCAGCAACGTTTGTCAGGTCATCAAGGGGATGCTAGGCCAGTTCCGAGGTACCCATTATTCTCCGATGAAAAGCTCCTGTGACCTTCACCTCAGCATTAGAAAACTTATCTACCTCTCATCTCATTCTTCAAAAGAATGAGCCAGCTTTGGAACCCTGCAGGTAAGAAGTTAAAATGCATTCCATTAAAAAATATTTTTGTGGCAGAAATCACCTCTTTCCCATTTGAACTGACCTGCTTTGTTGGAATGAGAATATGTCACAGGCACAGATTTGAAGACCAGCCATTTAAATTCAGGAGAAAACTGAGAATTGTGGGCAGTAAGTCCTTGGAGATGGATGAAGTCTAAAGCAAATCTGCATAAGTGCTGCATAATTGAGAATAGGCCACTTACTGGTCTTGTAGAAAGTGGTAATGAAACAGCGACTTTCTGCTGCACTGACTATTCAGCTATTGTTAAAATGTGAGCAATTTAACTTTAAACCTTACTCGCCAATATCACCTAATTATTTTTTAGAGTTGGTAAAAATACCTTTGTTGTACCAGGGTGACAATGCAAAATGTTGAACTTGGCAATTACTCTCTTAAACTCCCAGTTTTATGGCTGTTGGCTATGGCTGTTGTTTGTTTGTCTGTTAAAGACCAGTGCCCATTATTCTCTACCCACCAAGGTCTTTATGCTCCTGCCCTTGGTCTTCATTAAGATCCATTTCCAGGAAAATATCTGACGAATTCAGTTTCACTAACATGCTTATAATTGGTAACAGCTTCAAATTTTTGCCCTTCCGGGATACCACATTTTAACAAGAACTTGAGTCCTTTACCACAGCAATAATTGTTAAAGAAGCTACGTGTCAGAATCACCTATAGAGCCATTTCAACAGAGATTCTGATTACAGAGCTTTGAATGTGGAAACCTGTGTGTGTGTGTGTGTGTGTTTGTGCACACATATGCACATATGTGTACATGTAGGTACAGGTTCTCAAAAAGCTTCAAACATGATTCTGTCACATTCTCTATGTTGACAAATTGCAAGGTGAAGAAATGAAGATCCAGTGTAAACATCAATCCTGAATCATAGGCTAGGGTAATTGTGGCTGGGCAGCTGATATGCCGTGACCATCACACTGATTATAGGACTAATTCATCCACCTGTATACCAGACTAAGTCAATAGCCAAAAGAATAAGCAAGTGAGGGTTCCATACCTCAGGAGTTAGAGCACTGGTGTTGTAAATCAGGGGTTGTGAGTTCATATCTTGCTGGGGCCTACAGTCTCACTTTGGGAACTGGAGAAATGGCTCAGCAGTTAAGAGCACAGGTTGCTCTTACAGAGGGCATGGGTTCAACAGCCATCTGTAACTCCAGTTTCAGGAGAATCCAATGCCCTCTATGGGCATTGCATGTCACAGATGCACTTACATACATGCAGGCAATACACTCATATACATAAGAATAGACACACAGCTAAAAGAGATAGACATGCACACTACCAGAAAGTGCCAAGTGGTTCATGACACATACATTGGAGTCTTCCAGAGTTTTGTTTTGTTTTTTAATTTAGTTTCAAAAGTTTCTGTCAGAACTTGATCCAGTGTATTTGAATGTAGAGTCAGAGGATCTAATTTAGAAAACTTGCTCAATGCTCTTTAGAGAACTGAAGTTGAAAGACTACTAATGGAGGTGTTAATGCTTGCTGTGTGTTAACTGAGACCTAAAGTTCAGGTGTTGAAAACTTAATCCCCAATGCAAGAATATTGGAAGGTGAGACAATGAAAAGTGTTAGCTGATGAGGGCTTCTGAACAGCAGATAAGTCCAACTGCCTTCACACTACTATGCACATGATCTAACCCTTCTGTGGGATGATGTAAGAAGGGCCTCACCCATACAAGAGTGTTGATCTTAGAATTGCCAACTTCTACAACCACCCAAAATCAATTTTTACTTTTTTTGTTGTTGTTGTTTGTTTTGTTGTTGTTGTTGTTGTTGTTGTTTTAGAGACAGGGTCTCCCTGTAGCCCCAGCTGTCCTGGAACTCACTATGTAGACCAGGCTGGCCTAGAACTCACAGAAATCCGCCTGCCTCTGCCTCCAGAGTTCTGGGACTAAAGGCGTGCACTACCACACCTGGCCAATCTTTACTTTTTTATGAACTGACCATTAGTAAAATTCTATTATGATAGCAAAAACCAGATGAAGATAATCATTTAATGATGTTTATAAGGAGAGCATTAAATATAGAATGGCACAAAACAAGTAAGAGCATCACTACCAGCAGTCCAGTGCTGACCTGAAATAATCATTCCTAACAACCCAGTGATGGTCTGAGAGCTTCACTCCCAACAACCAGGTGATGGTCTGAGAGCTTCACTCCCAACAACCAGGTGATGGTCTGAGAGCTTCATTCCTAACAACCAGGTGATGGTCTGAGAGCTTCACTCCTAACAACCCGGTGATGGTCTGAGAGCTTCACTCCTAACAACCAGGTGCTGACCTGAGAGCTTCACTCCTAACAACCAGGTGATGGTCTGAGAGCTTCACTCCTAACAACCAGGTGATGGTCTGAGAGCTTCACTCTCATAACCTAGTGATGGTCTGAGAGCTTCACTCTAATAACCTAGTGATGGTCTGAGAGCTTCACTCCTAACAACCAGGTGATGGTCTGAGAGCTTCACTCCTAACAACCCAATGATGGTCTGAGAGCTTCACTCTAACAACCCGGTGATGGTCTGAGAGCTTCACTCTAACAACCCGGTGATGGTCTGAGAGCTTCATTCTCAACAATCCAGTGATGATCTGTTTGGGGACTACTGTGTATTTTTTTCCAAACTTTTTCTATGAAGGATTGCAATGGCATATATATTATCATCTTATAACTAATTTAGAAACCTTACACCATGTCATTGAATAATTTGCAAAAAAAAAATTGGAATACCTCTATAATATTACAATAGATAAATAAAACTTTCCACTAAATTAAAATTTAGTGTGGATATTTACATTTATTTTCATTTTCTCCTATTTTAGATAATTGTGCAAGGCATACTCATATATACATCTTTGTTTTAGCCTTTAAATCCTAGGAAGAGAATTTCTGAATAAGAGGATTACATGCATGTTGGATGTTTATCTTTGGATGAAACATCTTGTGACACAGTCTTTGTGACCACAGTGTATCAAAAGGTAAGTACAAGTGACTAAAATGCAAATGGATTTCTAGAAGAACAAACCCTAGTGTCTTTAATTCCAAGCACCTCGATATCACTTTAATTATGATCCTGCCAAAGCTGAGGCCCAGGTGTGTATTTAGATTGGCATATACTCCAGGTTTTCCTGAGACCTTAAGGCTCCCTGGGGTATAGAACTTTTAGTACTACCACTGAAAAGTTCCAAACAAACTGCATCGGTTGTCCACGCTAGTCAAAATCTAAATTTTGCATTTATAAAATGCAAGCAGAAATTTTAGCCAAAGAATGAACATCACACCATATAATTGATATAATTAATGCAATAAAAACATATAGGAGCATTCAACATTGTGGTTCTCTTCAGCATTTTCTGTAGTAAAATAAGGAAATAATTCATCCATAATTATTCACATATAAATCTGGACCAACACAAACGAATGGACAGAATTTACTTAGGATCCTGGGGTCACCAATACTCCCCCACTTGTTCGCAAGCCCCAATAATCTGCACACTGCAGAAACAGTGGTCCCCGGCAAGCTGCATCCTTTCACTGGGCTGTATCTTGTTATGAATCGCTACTGCAATAGCCTTCAAACCCCTGTCTCTTCAGAGGTCTGCTGGCTTGTGGCTCATTTAGAGGCTAGTTCTTCACTTCCCATATGCCCTTTATATTACCAAAATTTCATTAATGCCAGGCAATGAGGTAGAGATCTAGCTTAAAAGGAAAAAAAAAAAAAAAAAGAATTAACGACTAAGGGATGCAAGGGATGGAATTACTTTAGAGACTCTATCTACTTTCCCTAATGCACAATGTGGTGTTTTCATTTCAGTTAATGTGATGGTCAGGATAGGGGTAAATGCTCTCTCACATTCTGCCTAACACTCCAGTACATTAAGGAAAATACTCTCTCTTTTAGAGTCAATAATGCCCAGAATGTCAAAAACTAAACGGCATAATAGCAATATTTACCCTGCCTTTACATTCGCGTTCTTGACAAGATGACACGGTGGGCACAGTATACTGATGATTAAAATGATATCATTTTCAATTGCATAGAAAATGGAAAGCATACATTCTACCCTAATTATCTTGAATTTCCTCAGAGCTGGATCTGTCTATAACTGATGAGTAGTTTTCTGGCATTTAATTTGGTGAAACGAATACAAACATTTTGGAGCAACTTTAGCTTTTAAATATTTTGTTTATTATTTTTATTTTCTGTGTATGAGTGTATTGCCCACATGTAGATAGGTGCACTCATGTTGTGCAATGCCCACAGAGGTCAGAAGGGGGTATTAGATCCCCTGGAACTGGAGTTATGGATGGTTGTTAACCACCAGATGGGTACTGAAATTGAACCCAGGTCCTCTGCAAGAACAGCCAGTGCTCTTAGCTGCTGAGCCATCTCTCCAGCTCCTGGAACAACTTTAAATAGTTCAATCTAACTATTATATTATTTTCTTAATAAGTCTCATTCTGTATGTGACAAAACTTGAATATCTTTGCTTCGTAATTTAATTCATTCATTCATCTGAATATTAATTTATAGGTCTGTGGATAAAACAATAAATAAAATAAATCACAATACATAAAAAGATCTTTGACTTGCAGTTGAAAGCACTCTTGATCATGGCAGGATAAACTGTATGTGTGAATCATACACGCAGCCTGGCTTTAGTTCCTTCTGGCTCTACTTCATCATCTTCCTCACCCATCTACTAATCTGTGAACTATCTGCCTAGTACAGTGCACTGAGCAGTGGTGTTACAAGGAGAAAATTTGTGGTTTTCCCTTGTACTTCAAATAGCTGATACAGCTTCCAGTGAAGGGTTGCCAACCTACCCGCACACCAAGACAATACATTTTGTCAACTTTTAAGTTTTTAAACTTTATGTATTTATTTGGGGGCATATGCATGCCACAATGCACATGTGGAGGTCAGAGGACAGTTTGCAGCAGTTAGTTCTCGCCTTTCCCAATGTGGGTTCTGGAGATTAATGGCAAGCACCCTTATCTGCTGAGCCTTCTCACCAACCAGTTTTCTCTATAATTTGTTACTATCTTTCGTGCCTTCAATTCTCTTGAATGTCATCAATTTTTGACAGATGTAGCACTCTGGAGAGTTGAATTTCAGATGAGATTGTTTACTCCTATTATGTCCAAATATGTTTTCATTCTATCTTCACAATTGAATAATTTTGCTGTGTGATAATTTTTCTATTGTTATGTAACAATATTACCAAAAGATTAGCAGCTTAAATGAACACATAGTTCTGTGGGTCATGAATCTGAGATCGAAGCTGTAATCAAAGTTTCATTCTTAACTGAGACTAGACTACAGGAGAAATGCCTCTGAGCTCACACATTGCATTTGAAGAATTCAACTCCCTACAAATAAAACTGAGAGCTTCAATTTCTTCTTGGTAGTTAGTAAAGACTACCCTTAGCTCTAAGAAGTTCCTTGTCAATTAGTTTCCTAACATAGCTTCTTGGTTTCTCAAAGCCACTGAAGAGAAAGACCTCCAACAAGATTCTGCTACAGTTTCATGTGATATAATAAGGCAATCATGTGTAACCCATCACTTTTAATTAATTGGATTTATTAGAAACAAGTCACAAGTCCTGTCAACTTTGACAGAGGAGAAATCAAGAGGACAGAGGACAGGAATACCATGAGTTAAGAGATCATGGCAGTCACTCCACTGTCCACTATACTGAATATAAAATCTGCCACGGGAGCAAGCCTAGTACTATTATTCCGCTAAATGACATAGTATTAAAGTGACTCCTAATGACTTACTGTTATCCCCATAGATTAATGCATCTCTCAACTCTCATAAGAGAGGCTTCCTTATGCAGGAGATGGTGACTAACATAGAAACCACAACTGGCCAAAGTGTGCAAAGAATAAAAGACTGCAGAATGATTCGCCCTGAATTGGACACCTATATCAAACTTCTACTTCAAAAGGTTCGGGGATCATAAAGGGGAGAGGTGGCAAAAAGAATCTGAGATGGTGGATGACCACAAGGCAGCTAGAAAGTTATTTATATAAACTCACAGCAATCATAACAGAATGCACTGGAACCACATAAGCTCAAGCCAGACAAAATCCCAGCATAGACATAGGAAAATGTGCAAACAGCCCCAACCCTACCTGAGGAACTGTTAGAACCATCAGCTGCTGGGAAGGGAGAGTTGGTCTCTTTTAAGGTTCTGACTTTTGGTAGATTAACCAGGCTCCAGTGGATGGATTCATACCAAAGGGCATTTGGGGACACAAATTTGATTCTCTAGGCCTTAATACATATATTCACATACATATAATAGAGTACATGAAATTGAGTGAGAAGCAGTGGGGGGGGCAGATAGGGGAGAGGAAATAAATACTATCAAAATATTTGAAATTCATAAAAATTAAAAAAGTTCTTTAAAAAATTATTCCACAGCTGTTGGATGAAATATGCTATAAACATTTATTAAATCTACTTATTCTATAAACATTTATTAAATCTACTTATTCTATGTTGTAATTAAAAAAAAAAAAGTTAAAACCTCATTCAATTTTATGTCTTATAAGGGTTATACTGAGTTCAATATTGTATAACTGTATTAATTTAACTGTGAACCTCAAAATTTACAGCTAATTTTGAAAGAGAAGCACCTTTGCTCTGGAAATTGTTATTGAATATGTTAATGCTGTAATGTAATGCTTCTAATCATGTGGTTATTAAATAATTAAAAAAATAAAAATAAAAATAAATAAAAACAAAAAACAAAAAACAAAACAAAAAAAGTAATTAAAATAATAA
>NW_008343660.1:1624436-1637894 GCF_000622305.1 Nannospalax galili | reverse complement strand
ACTGAGTACAATATTGTATAACTGTATTAATTCAATGATAAACCTAAAAATTTACAGCCAATTTTGAAGGAGATGCATCTTAGCTCTGGAAATTGTTATTGAATATGTCAGTGCTGTTATAATGAAATGCTTCTTCTGATTGTGTGCTTATTAAATAATTTTTAAAAAAATGAAAAAAAATTATAACATTTAAATGTTTATCATAATTTTATGAGCATTGCTTCACACTTTTTAAATATTTAGTGATTCTACAATTTTGTTTTCAGATTTTAAATTGGGATATGGTTTCCCTTGCTTAGAAAGCTTTCAGAATCTTTATCCCTGATATTCTGCAACTCTTATGATACTTCTAGGTCTGGATTTTGGTTTATTTATTTCTTGTTTATTGTGGTGAGCATTGGTGATTCTTTCAATCCAGAGATTCATGTCTTCCCTGAAGTATACTGATGTTTTACCTTCTTGATAATTTCTAGGAAGCCTCTATAATTGCCTAATTGTCCTTACTTTGTGTACATTATTTCCTCTTTAGAATTTGCACTGTGTTTTTAACGTTCTGGGCTCCATTTATTACATCCATTTTTCTGTGCTCAGTTCTTTTCTGTTGATTTTGGACTGGTAAGTTCTATGTTGGAACACCTCCTCAAATGTGATTCTTGACTATCAGTTCATAATCACAAGCAACACTAAAAACATGAGTGGAAGTTCTATGTGAACAGGCTGATCAGGTTGATGTTAAAACTTTGGACAGGGTCACTGGGAGGTGATTGCATTATGCCTGACATTGCCTGGAAACTCAGCAAGTAGGGCTGTAGATCAGGAAGGCTTGTTTCCTGTCAGCAGCATTCAGCCCATCTGCCTTGGGGTGACCTCACAAGTTTCCCACGCACCTGGATCACCAAGCTCTGCCCTTTGCTTTCTTTCTTCCCCTGTTTATGTTTTGATTTATTATTTTGTTTTGTTTTTATTTTTGTTTTTAAGACAGAATCTTCTAGCCCAGGCCAAACTGGACCTTTCTATGTAGCCAAGGTTCACCTTGAATGCCCCATGCTCCTGCGACCACCTCCTCAGTGCCAGCATTACAGGTATGTGCTACCATGTGTGGGTTATGTGGTGCTGGGTCTTGAACCCAGCGTCTTGTGCGTGCTAGGCAAGTACTCTACCAACTGAGCTGCATCTCCAGCCTGAGCTCTGAGCTTTTCTATGAATCTATAAAGTTCATTTTGCTTCTCTTTGTCATAACCCTCTATAGGTGTTCACGTATCCCCTTCTGCCAAGGAAATCATTCCTCCTCCATTACTGTTCATCTTCTGAAACTGTCTCTTCTCTTACCTACTATTTGTTTTTCATATGTATATACACATCTCCTCTCTCTCTCTCTCTCTCTCTCTCTCTCTCTCTCTCTCCCCTCTCATTTTAAAAAAATGAAGCAGAGAAATTAACATTGTAATTGAGGTGTAAATCCAAAAATAATTGAAGACAGAAATCAGAATAATACAGTGATACATGACTTTAAAGAAAACCCATTACTTGAGAGATGTGATCAGAGGAATAAGATGTTTGTAGGAAAGTGGTATAAAGGAATTACCATCTCATGAGAAGTTATTGATAGAGAACATTGATAGTTAGTTTGAACTCTCATTCCAACATGCTGTTAAACAATTATATGACCCTGTAGCTACAATGGAATACTGATTTCTTTCATTTATTCTTAAAAACACCAGTAGATGCCAGGGATAGCACAAGCTTGTAACCCTAGCATTTGGGAGATACAGCCAGGAGGATCAGGCGTTCAAGACCATTCTCAGCTCCATGATAAGTTTGAGGCTAACCTGGGCTACATGAGACCCTCTCTCAAAAAAACAAAAACCAACAGACAAAACTGTAGTGCATTAGTGATTTACAAATATACCAATGAATCCTCATGTGTAACTTGGATCTGACTGATGGTGACTATTGTGTAATAGTCACTAATTATGAATACCAGAGGAATTATTTCATATGCTCGTTATTATAGCCATAGAGGGGAGGACAGAGCCCATTATCCTTTCTTGCTTCAAGAGTCATTCTTGCAAGGCCCACGTGCTCCACCTGAGCTTGATTGATACATTAATTATCAATACAAGATGGCTGTGGCATTGTCAACCTAATCGCTAAGTTTCAGTGGTAGATGGTTATAAGGAACGCTAATTTAATATTTCCAGTTTCAGATCCTCAGGAACTACTTTTGTTACTGTATATCCCACCAAATATTGACCTGTGAAGTTGTCTACACCAGAACCCATGGGACATGAAAATATGTTATCTGTTATGAAAAAAAACAGAATTAAGTTTGTAGGTGCAATTAAAGTTGTTCATCAGCTCACTTCAGAGTAAAAAGATTATCCTAAATGATCTGGGTGACCTCCTACAGTGACAAGTGTCCTTAAAGGAAGCAGAAGAGCGCAAACCTGAGAGATGACTTTTGAGAAAGACTTCACTGGATTTTGCTAGCTTTGAAAATATGAGAGGCCATGAATCAAGAACTTAAGACAGCCTCCCAAGGCTGACACGGGTAAGGAAGGATTTCCCTAGAGCCTTGCCACCAGAGTTCTCTCAGGGTCTCTTATGTGAGCAAACAAACCATATAACATATTTTATGTGAATTTATTACGGTTTATGTCCTTGGGTAGGGAGGGGGTCTATGGGGGAACTTACATGGAAACACACACTCTGCATGTTCCAGATTGCTTCGGAGCCATTAACTTTCACCCACAGCATCTTGGGCCTGCAGTCTCGCCCCAGGTTGGTAAATGTCCCTCTCTCACATCCACATGGGTAAGACCCTGGGGCCATCTTTTTCTCCACACCTGCAGCTGCGTGTACTTGTGGTGGCTCCCGGCTTCTGTAACAAGATGGCTCCCAGAAGCCCCTCTGCAGTCAATTCTTGCAGAAGTACCCACCCCTTGGAGGAAACAGGCAGTTTGGGACATAAGCCTCAACACAGGAACCAAGTGCATTGACATCCTGATTTTAGCTCAGGAAGAACAATTTCAGACTCTGACATCCAAAGTTAAGAGAAATTTGTATGGTGTCAAATCATCAAGACTATGGTAATTTAGTACAGTAACAACAGAAAACTAATAGATTAAATTAATGAGCAGTGTCTTTCAATATGAATTACATGTAAGCATGAGAAAGGAGAGCTTTAACAGTTACACAGCCCTGTTTCTGGTGACTTTTTCCATTTTAAGGCTTTGCTTACTGTTGTGTCCCTATGAGTTGCTCAGCATTTATAGATTATTTTTCTATATGTCCCACATTACATTTAGGAGGAACATTCCATCATGTGAACCAGATACCACCCCAGCTTAGAGCACAGGGGCAGAAATCTTTCTTCATGCCACTTCCCCTATGACTGATGAATGACTAGCCTGTGGATGCCTTCCCCTGGGTCAGAGGCGTCTTGTTCAATTAGCTTAGGGCTATGATGCCAGAATGGTATGATTGAAAGCAGAATAGAAAGCCTATGCCTAGCATCCTACATAAGTCCTAGAACTCTTAGGGACTTGAACCGTGTGTTATACATCTAAATTTAACTACAAGGAAAGCTGGGAAATGTAAAATATCTTTTGCCCCAAAACAGAAGAAAATGATATTTCATGAAAAACTAGAAGTTGCTTCTATTCTCCTGGCTGAGGTTTTGTCATTTGTAATAATAATAGCTGCATTAATAACATCTCCTACTTCACAGGATCACCATGAGACACAAATGCATCTGGTCCAGAGGAAATGCCTTCATAAAACAGCTATCATTTCCAATATTATTTCAAGGTGAATATACTAACACCATTATAATGGGAGCAGAATTTCATATATAAAAACAACAGAACTTTAGTGTCTCTGTATGTCACTGCTCTGGCTATATAGTCTGCATTTTGTCACAGCTCTTTTTACTCTGTCACAATAAATTGTATTAAATTAAAAACACTCATTTGTATGTCATTCCTGTTTTTATAAATCAATGAACCCATTTCCTTACATAGTATATTCATTCTCTCTCTCTCTCTCTCTCTCTCTCTCTCTCTCTCTCTCACACACACACATGCACACATTTTATTTATTTCATTTTATTTTATTTGAGACTACATCTTACTATGCTGCCAAGATTGGTCTTTCGTTCTGGACCTCAACTGATCCTTCTACCTCAGCCTCCCCAGTGCTGGGATTACAGGTGCGCACGAGCACACCCTAACAGATTTCTATTCTTTATTTACTTGAGTATACAATCATTCTAAAGAACTTCAAACATATCTATTGAAATAATCCCATGTGTCATGTACTATATTACACTTGAAATAAGAATCTTGTGAATGCAACATATGTTCTACATACATTCTTACTTTAATATATTTAATAGAATCATTTTATAATAGAATTCACAAAGTCTCTAGGAAGAAAGATCTTATTTGTCATTTCATCCTGAGATTTTTCACTGAGCCTGCACCACTCCCCTTTGCAGTTGCACTAAGTGCTCATTCAGTTTGAAATGGAACACTGCTAATTCTTAAAGATAGGCAGCCATTTTTTGGATAATTATGACTTCAAGAAAGAAACAACTGCCTTATGTTGCACCCCAAATCATGCAACCTGGTTGTATCTGCACATTGGATCCGACTGTGCTGGCCATGGCCCATATGTGATTATTCTTCTACATGCCATTCTCTCAAATTCTTAAGGACAGCAGTTGTTTTTAATTAATCTTCTCTTCTCTGGTTAGATGTGTCCAAGTCCTTCCATTTCTCATACAGAGGTCGGAAGTCAGGGATGCCCCTTCCCCAGCATGTTCTTTTCTGTGGGTTTACACTGAGGTGACATAAATCTCCTAAAATCTATTCCTTGGGAAAGTTGTAAGAATTATAATTAGGACAGAGCAGAATATTTCTACACATTCCTCTGAGTACTGTGTTTCAAGTACTGACATTTTATGTAGTCACATGAACCTATTTTACTTGGTCAGATGCTCCATGGTGCCACTCTGTGATTTTTATCCAGGACAGAACTTAGAAATCCAAATATTAGGACAAAGGAATGATTTGTAAAAAGTATATTATTGAGAATTGTGACTATGATTGTGTCTGTCAACATAGTATACACCTGAACAAAACAATCTAGAACACAGATGTATCTGCACTGAGAAATTTAGAAAATAATGGGTCTTGCACTTCTTTCTTGAAAATTCATGACTTATTTTGTATTAAATACTCTGACTGACTGGTGGTATCTTGCAGAAATATTGTACTGGTTGATTTTCTTGTTGCTATGACAAACACCTGACTCACAGTTCTGGGAGAGGGGAGCACAGCAGCTTGCGTGTACGCTGCTGGTCACATTGCATCCGTAGCCAGGAAACAAAAAGAGATGAATGAGGGTGTTAAGTTTCCTCTCTTCTTTTGGTTCATTCTAGGACTTCAGCCCATAAAACTATGCTCCCCACATCTATAGTCCATCTAATTAAGCAATTTTAGAAACTCCCTCATAGACATGGCCAGTATATATCTCCTAGGTGATTATAGATTCTATAGAGTTGCAGATATTTAATACCAATAAACACCTCAGAATTTGTATTTCTCAGAGAATGTTGTCCAACACAGGTGCACTCAGCATTTACATAATATAAACAGAATATGTAGTCTCTCTAAGTTTTCTGACACTTTTCAACTTCATTGATGATCATGTCAATGAAGTAGGTCTGTGTCAGTAGACTCCCCAAACAGCCAAGTCCAGATGAGTACGTTTATATAGCACAGCTTGCCATCTTACATAGCACAGCTCAGAAAGACTACTATGATTTCAAGACTAGCACTTTCTTCCTTATTCATAAAAGAAAAGAAATATTATCTTCATATATTTATTTTAGAGTATCACTGTATGCTGTGTTACAAGGGTTAGTAATTGAATGTATGGAAATCATGGTTAAACTCACTTTAAAACAGTGATGGAAAATTTTCCTTTCACACAGATGAACTTACATTTGCTTTGAATAAAACATGTTACAATAGAAAGGAATAATTAATCACTGTGTGCTGCAGTTCGTTATTCTCAGGAAGCCCTGGACAGAAGCGGGCTTCCCACACTCCTCAGTGGGAAAGTTCAATCTGTTCCCCTTTTCATTCCTTTCACAGGGAGGAAGTGGGTGTCTCTTTACTTCTCAAGCACAGAGAGCTACAACTAACCTACACACAGTGTCCCTGTTTATTTGTGACACTGTACATTGGAGGATGAAATCACTGTGCCCGTTATGCTGCCCGTGGCTGTCTTTTGATCTTTAACCCTGTGGAAAATATCTAGCAAATTCCTCAGAAAGCATTTCTTTGACCTGCTGAGCTCACATATAATTTTCTATTTTTAAAAATGTTGTTAAGCTCCTCCATTTTAAATAAAACGTAACTGTGTTCACTTTGGACCATCCAGGGGCCAAGGGCTCTTGGGTTCTTCCTGTTCTCACATCAAATTGCACATAAAAGTCAGTTAATCGAATAACCACAGTAAAAGTCCTGGAAAACTGCTTCAGGCACAGTCAACTCTGAGGGTGGTTGCTGGTCATGTGTTGGCTAATCAGAGCTGTTTAGGCCAGTCCCAGAGTTGTGAAGGCTATAGATGGGATTGACAAGTGTGAAGGGAAGGGCCTCATTTCTCCTGTGCATCCCCAACTCCTAGGGTCCTGGTAAATGTTTGTGGAACTGAATTGTCTATGTCGTAAAAGTAATTACAGTGCTGAATGACAGAAACATGCCAAGGATATGACTGAGGAATGTCAAGGGTGCCTTCGGTTGGAAATCACAAAAGACTGGATCTCTTTTATGAAATAATAGTCATATCCTCATACTAAAAATAGATTTACCACTCAACTGTGTTTTAAAAAGGATTTTATAGAAAGTTTTAAAAATGTTTTACACACAGTTTACACTTCATTGTCACAAGACTCTGAAAAGCATATAATGGTGTTCCCATTCTAGATGAAGCCGTTGAAACTCGGGCTCTGCACTTAAGGTCACGGAGCCAGCAGTGAGCAAGACCCTCAGCCACTCCCAAGATGATAGCCTCTCCATAGCCTGTAGTAACCCACTGACTTCCTGGAAGGTGGTAAGGCACTTCCCTCATGGGAAATTCATGCTGTTTCCAAAAGGACAGCATTTTTCAAATTGTGCCCCAATCTTTCAAGCTAATTGTAGAATGGATGAATTGGAAACATCAATTGTTTTGAATCCCTGTCCTGCAGAACTTCACCAGTGTAACATAAATGAGTGCTCTAATATGACTGAGTAGCTACAGAGTCAAAAACCAAGCTGGGTGGGCTGCCTCCCTGGGGAGAAAGTGTGTACTTGTTGATTGAAAGGAGTGCCTTCCTTTCTGCCACATAAATGCAGGCCTTGTCTCTTCCTGGTCATGTGGGCTCTAAACTTGGGAATAAAATTTCTCATCCTGTCCAGCTTTTTCTTTAAGATACTGAGATACTTTTCTTTCCTAAGCAACCTATGTTATAGACCAACTCTGTAATCAGGTCCATTTAATGCCCCTATTAATCTGTAAGAACAACAAAGTGAGCTATTTCTTTGTAAACATATATGTTTTTTATTCTAGAGAAATCACCATATTTGCATACTCATTAAAATTGCCACTCTACATGAAATGGGGCCAGTAGCTAATAGTGTAATTTTAACTTTGTGGATGATCAGCTTTACATAAACAAAATGAAATTATTTACTTTGGGTCTATATATCAAATCTAAGGAAGAAAAATAAAGCTTAGGAATATTAACTTTAAATGGTTTCAGGAAAGGGACTGGAGAGAGAGCTCAGCAGTTAGGAGCATTTATAGCACTTGCAGAGGACCTAGGTTTGGTTCCCAGCACCCTACATGGTGGCTAGCAACCATCTGCAACTCCAGCTCCAGAAAATCTAATGTCCTCTTCTACCCTCCTCAGACACCATGCACTCATGTGATGCACATGCATACATGCAGGAAAAACACTTATATGTGTAAAATAAAACAAAATAAATCTTAAAAAATAAAAGTTTCAAGAAAGCAAACTAAGAGTAATGTCAAATGACTGGAACTAGAAACTGTTATACTAAGTGAAGTAACACAGACTCAGAAAACCAAACGACATATGTTCTCCCTTACTTGTGGATCTTAGCACCAAACCCTCATAGGTGAGTATATATCGTGATGCAACTTCAGGAGTCAGGAAACGGCAGGGAACCAGGGAGGTAAGGGGAAAGAAGGAGCCTGAGAGGAACAGTAGGAGACTGGTGTTACCAAGGGGGATACTGGTAAAGTGGGGGCATCTAAATGGAAGAGGAAGAGGGAGGGTTATTCAAGGAACTGTGGGGGTAAAAGGGAAGAAGGAACTCAAGATAGGAGGGATCATAGGAATAAGTATTATCATGTGTGAAATGGGGATAATAACTTTAACTGGGGAGGGAAAAGAAAGGGTTAGACACGGAGAGAGAGGAGAGAGAAATAATGCTTATCTGGTATAAAAAAGGAAGGAAATTTATTAGTTCAAGAGGCTACTGAAAAATTATACAATATCTCTACATGAGTCCATGTATATAACTGATGGCAATATAACAAGAAACAGTGCCAGAAGGGAGAAACATCCCTTCAAGTTTTTGGACAGGGTAGTCCAAGAAACTCCCAAAATTACACAGACTATTGTGATAGTCCTTGAATGCCTCCCAAAACTTGAAGGTAAGACCCTACTGCTGAAGACAGGCATACACTGGACACAGGACTTGTAGCAATGGAGCTGGAATTGACCTGAAAGCCTGAAGGCTAGCTCTCATAGTATTAGAGGACACTATGTAAGCTCCTAAGGGAGACAATCAATTGATGGCCCAACCCAGCTTCAAGGCCTAAAACCCACAACAATGGCCAGCACAACAAAGTACACTTTGGCGGCCATGGCACTTTTATCCTGGAGGTAATCAACAGTTACCTAATTAGACTTAAAGCCCACTCAGTGGGCGGGAACTCATTTGTGGTACTGTAAGCATAGCCAACTACACATGACTGAAGAAGTCAGAGATCTTAGAGAAAACTCTAAGGCTGTCACATCCCTAGATAAATGTAATTTCTTACTATATGTATCCTTGTATTTACAGACAAGTATGTCAGTCACCACTCATCAAAGAAGCTTCTTAGCAACAGATGGAGACTATTACAGAGTTCCACAACTAGTCACACACAGAGAATAGGTGCCTATGAAATGCCTAACCCCAAGTGACACATCTACAATGGAACCTCTATACCTAAGGTTCACAGGACATAGCAGAACAAGGAGTATAGAGAATACTAATGCATCTCTCAACTCTCATCAATGAAGCTCCCTCACATAACAGAGAGCAATGAACACAAAAGGTCAGAGTGTGTATCCTTGGACAGGACTCCCACGTTAAACTTCACCCACCCAGGGCTCAGGGACCATTGTGGAAGAGGGAGCAGAAAGATTATAAGAACCAGGGAGGAGGTGCATGACAATATGGAAATAGAGTCCTATAAGCTCCTGGAACCTTGCTCGTGGGAGTCTACAGCAAATGGTGCCAGCATGCACAAGACCCATGCAAACCCAAGCAGATAGAAAAATCAGCCTAGAACTAGGAAATGGGCAGCAGGCTCCAATCTTAGTCAAAGAACTATTTGCAGATGATTACTGTTGGATGAGGGAGAGCTGCTCTTCTTTAATAGAGTGACTCTAGATAGGATGATTATGCTCCAGTGCACTAATGAACATCTGGGTACACTAACTTGACTCTATAGGCTTTAACATAAATGACAGAATGTATGAAATCTGGTTGGGGGTTATGGGAGGTTTGAATGGGGAG
Source organism: Nannospalax galili (assembly GCF_000622305.1). Lineage (NCBI taxonomy): Eukaryota > Metazoa > Chordata > Mammalia > Rodentia > Spalacidae > Nannospalax > Nannospalax galili. The sequence continues at coordinate 1,628,028 of NW_008343660.1, read as the reverse complement.
AAAATGTTTTGTATGAAACACACAAAAATTCAATAAAAATGCTTTGGGAAAAAAAGAGTAAATCTTCAAAACTGTAAATGAAAGCAAATATTCTAATTTTAATTTTTAAACAAATAAGAACTAGTTGTTAAGAGAAAAAAAATGAGCAAATCTCTATTAAGATCTAAGGAATAGGGGCTGGAGAGATGGCCCAGTGGTTAAGAGCACTGACTGCTCTTGCAGAGGACCTGGGTTCGATTCCCAGCACCACATGGCAGCTATGAACCATCCTTAACTCCAGTTCCAAAGCCCTCTTCTGACCTCTGTGGCATTGCACAACATGGGTGCACTCACATACATGCAGGCAATATACTCATACATATAAAATAAAAATAATAAATAGGATATAAAAACAAGGATCTAAGGAGTAAAAGAATATTAATTAAAATGAGATTGCTAAAGGGATATAAACTGTATAACTGTGAATCGTGAGAATATAATATATGAAATTTGTGCAGAAAGTTTTGAAGTTGAATTAAATTTAATTTTCTAAAATATTAAATGCAACAAATAATTCAGGAAAATGGAGAAACTCTTAATAGGGAAAACATTTAATATAAACACTGATTTCAAAAATTTATTCAACTGATAAATTCCTCTGAACTTCTAATAGCTAATTCAATATTATCTTTTTTTTTTTTTTGGAATTGAGCTTTTAAATTTTCCTACAATATTTCCTACTCACATCCAGACCTCCTCCCCCATCCACACCCCCCCCAACCGAACCCTATGCACTCTGTCTTGTTTATTCAGATGTTTTTACCCAAGTGTCCTTTGGTGTAAATACGCCCACTGGAGCCTAGTCAGCCCGTTCAGTGGTCGTATGTATGTCATACTCTCCCTTACCCAGCAGCAACCAGTCTCAAATAGTTCTCAATCTAGTGCTGACGCACCACCTATTTCTCACCTGTCCTTTGTTTAATTGAGCTGACATGGGTCCTGAGTTAGATACCAACACTGCCACAGGCCCACGTGAGCAAGCTTCCATTGGCCTGGAAGCCTGTACCTCCCTGTGTTCATAAACCAGCCCTGACTCTTACAATCTTTCTGCCTCCTCTTCCTCAACACAGTGGTCCCAAGCCGTGAGTGGGGGAGGTTCCATATAGGAGTCCCATCCTACACTCTACAGTCTCTTATTCTTCAAAACATAGGACTACAAACATTGATTCAACTGAAGAATTCCTCTGAACTTCTAATTAATAGCTAATTCAATCTTCACACAAACTTTGGTGAAAGTTCCATGAGAAACATGAAATCCAGCAAAGTTTTTATTATTATTATTATTTACTTATTTATTGCAATGGGGATTTAACCCAGGGCCCAGTGCATGCTAAGCAGTCACACTGAGCTACATCAGCAGATCTTTAAAACTCTGTGCTATTCTATAGAATCTCACTAGGCTGCACAGATTGGCCTGAAACTGGCTATATAGCCCAGGCAAGCCTCAAGCTTGTGATCTTCCTGCCTCAGTCTCCTGAGCATGTGGGATTATAAGCATGTGACAATATTCCCATGTCTAAGTTCATTCTATAAAGGAAGATAATGTTACAATCAAAATCTAAGAAAAAATAAGAGAAATATATAGGCCCACTTATGTAAGAATGTAGTTATTAAATTTCTAATAAATACTAACCATAACATTTAAGCATATGCTGATAAAATACTGAGCTGCAAACAGAAAATCTCATAAATACAAGTCTTTTAATGTTTGGAAAAATCTATCAGTATGACAGATAGTTCAAGTCAAGTAAGAAAAGTTACATCATGAAAATAGAAGAGGAAAAATAGATTATATTTCATAATTAAAACTTATTCTTTACCAATAAAAGGCTCTTTAAAACACTGAACCAGATTCCTGTTTTTGTTTCTCTGCTTCTGACTCTGTCTCACTTCATGTGCCATGATGACCTCCTGTTAAATCCATCTTCTTGCAAATGCCATGGTCTCATCCTCTGTGAAATAAGTCATAATGAAGCCCGTCATTTTGTACAACTAGTATTTTCGAATAACAAAATATAAAAGGGTCAAAATCTTATGAGCAAAAGAGTCCTTTCAAATGAGTTTTACCTGCCACAGGCTTAGTGTAAGAAATTAAGCGTATTGAAAGCTACATGATGAAAAGCTGAAGGCCTCACCCTTGACATGTTTGCCTCCAAACTTGTCACTTCTCAACAGATGACCCGCAGAAGCAGATTGTGGCATAGAACTATATAACACAAAAAATCAGCACACTAATATGAAATACATATACAAATGTCTACAATGTGATTCATTTTTTAAAATAAAATTATGCACACAATTACAGAAAGATCTTCAAATTGCATACTAAGTACATTACAAAACACATGATGATCCAGAAAAGGTCTATGTACACTGGTGAGAGCAAGCTGATTCAAAGCGTGAATACACTTTAGATGGTGAATGTCTATAACTTATTAAATTAACTTTCACAAAGTTTGTGTCAATTGATTATCTTATATATTATATTTGAAAATTTCAATTCTTCCTAATCTCATCAATATTAGTTAGCTTCTCCCTTGAGTCAGAAAATTTTGGTGTTTCAAAAAACACCTAAAGAAGTCTAAGGAGACAGCTTAGAGGGTAAGAGTGCTTACTGTACAGCATAAGGACGTAAATTCATGCCTTCAGCACTCTTGTTTGAAGAAAAATATCAGGCCCTAGCTCTGCATGCCTGTAACACCAACACAGGGGTAAAGACAGGTGGTTCAGAGAGCACACTGGCAGCCAGTTTAGCTCAAACAGCCAGCTTCCAGTTCTGTGAGAGAACAAGTCTCTGGGAATAGGGCAGAGAGATAGGATGACACCTGGCATATACACCCACACACTCATGTGCATGCATGTACCCAGACACCACACACACATACAGCACACACACTGCACACAAAAAAAGAAAGAAGAAACACCCAGAAAGACTAATTGGATTCAAATTCAGCATCCAAGATTGTGTGACCTTGAAAAAGTTATTTGACTCTCTGTGCATCAGTTCCTTATTTGTTATGATTAAAAGATCACGCATAAAAATGTCCTTTATGACATATTGGAAATTTGCTTTGTAGGAAAACATAGGATATGTGTGTATATGTATATGCATGTATAGAAATGCATGTGTATATACATGTATATGTAATATATATGTATATGTGTAATATATGTATATGTGTTTTAAATGTATATACTTATATATGTATGCAATATTTGTATGTCTGTATATGTGTATGTATGTATATGTATGTAATATACACATGACACTAACTTTTTGCCTACTAAGTATTTATTAAGTATGCTCAAATTTCTAGTCGGTGATTTGTACTTTAATTTTAAAGTCATTTTCGTAGTACCAGTTTTAACATATTTTACTTCTGAATTTCACATCATTTTTTAGAAAACTCAGCAAATCCTTAACAAGATGCATGTATAAACCTTCTGCTATATTCTCATTCCTTCCTGATTCACTTTGTTGCATTTAAGCTTTCAGTATATTTGGCATTTTATATACATGTAAAATATAGTGAACATGTCAGTTTTTTTTTTG
>NW_008343660.1:1600656-1618545 GCF_000622305.1 Nannospalax galili | reverse complement strand
CACTACGTTGGTCTGGGTGAAAAAGATCAGGAAGCACTATTGGTTCCCCAGGTGTCTGGGGCCCCAAGACTAGGAATGGCGCAGGGCCCAAACTAGGAGTATAGAACGGCGAGGGGGGGGTGGAAGGGTGAATGTGGCTTAGGGAGTCCAGGTGCGGAGAGCTGCTCTATAGACTTACCCCAAGAGGTCTGAGGATAGTAGTGCAGGCTAGGAGCGAACATGTCAGTTTTATCTTTTGATAAACAATGAACAATGTTTTTTATTCATTCTATATATACTCTCTCATTGATTTGGATAGGTAACATTAATATATATGAATTAACATATGCCCATACTTTAAAATATATGTTCCAGGACAGCTGGAGCTACAGGGAGACTCCGTCTCAAAAAGAAAAAGTTTATTATTTTTATTTTACGTATATGCGTATATTGCCTTCATGTAGGTAAGTGCACCCGTATCATGCAATGCCCTCAGAGGACAGAAGAGACCGTTGAATCCCCTGGAACTGGAGTTATGGACAGTTGTTAGCTGCCATGTGGGTGCTGGGATTCGAACCTGGGTCTTCTGCAAGAATAGTCAGTGTTCTTAACCACGGAGCCATCTCTACAGCCCGATATTAGGTGATTTTTAAAGGTGAATAATATAGTGTGAACTTACACAAACTAAAATGGCTACGATATAATTTTTACTGAACTGTGTCATATATGTAATCTCTTGTTCACCAAAATATCATATGTAATGCAAGACTGTGATCTGTTTTCACATTTCTAGTACCGTGCCAACCAGTAAGTCATTGCACAAAAATAAGCTTTTAATTTTATTTGTGTGTTTGTGTGTGTGTGTGCACGCGCACACGTATGTGTGTGAATGTGTGAGCAGGTGCACACACCCGTGCCTGCCTATCTGGAGGCCAGAGGTCAATGTCAGGTGGTTTCTATTGTTTTCCACTTTTCTTTTTGCAATAGCATCTGAACCTAGAGCTCACCAATTGGATGACCAGGAAGCTTTATGATGCCACACCTAGCTTTGTTGGTGCTAGGGATATGAACTCAGGTTCTCATGTTTGTGCAACAAGCTCTTAACATACTGTCCTATTTCCCCAGCCCCAAAACAGAACTTAAAAGCATCTTATCTAGGCAGATGTCTCAACATGGCTGGTTGGCTTGGTGCTTTATGAAAATGTGAACACGGTGCTTCTTCAGGGTAGATGGAGTCCATTCCGGAGCACAGTCGGTCCACAGAACATGAGCCGTATTTTAGCCCCTCATCTTTCCAGCCATACAGGACAGAAGGACCAGTTGGCTCAGATGTGGTCTGCTCTGCCCCTGTAGGTTCACTTCTATTTCTTATTCTATTGCTTTGCTCATAACTTAGAGAACAACTGTAATGATAAAAGTGCTAACAGTTTTTTCTTACAAACTGAAAACACATCTAGTTTTCAACATTAATTGCACCCACATAAGATAGATATTTGATTATTATATATCTGAATGTATGAATCAGGATTAATCTACATAGATAAGTGCTTTCTATTGCACAATACTTACCAATTAGAAAGTGGCAAATAGATGTCCTTAATAGGAGTAAAAATCATGTTAACTTGAAATAAACTTGATAAAAACGTAGATTATATACGAAGACTGCAAAATTTTAGTGCCAAACATTACAACAAGCTTCCATTAGTAGGACAGCATACTGATTTCTAGTTAAAAGGACTCAGAATTACAAACACAATTGATTCTCCATAAATTATTATAGAAGTTCAATGTCCTACAAATAAATGTTCCTGGAGGACTGTTGTGTAAACTGACAAGTTGATTCTTGAGTTCTCCTGGCAGTGAAAGTGGTCAAGTATAATTTCTAGTTAAGACACTTCAAAAGGGGGCATTTTCCCTAAGAAGATTCAGTGTGGACAAACTAAAGTCATTTTGGAAGCATTGCACATTGCAGAAAAGACTCCGGTGCTCCAGGAAACGAAATATAAAATTTATGTGTGCGAGGGCATTTAAAACTTCTTATATATGTATATAATTAAACATATGTATATAAGTACATATGTAGACCAGGCTGGCCTTGAACTCACAGGGATCTACCTGCCTCTGCCTCCCAAGTGCTGGGATTAAAGGTGTGTGCCACCATGCCCAGCCAATAAATACATTTTTAAAAAATAACCTAATATCACATTTCTCAGAACACAGCCCCATAACCAAGGAACATGCAGTAGTCACAGTATTCTAGTTAAGATCTCACACACCTAAGAAATGACTGGGAAAGTATTGTCATTGAAAATGCAATTTTAAAATGATGACATAAAAGATATCTAGCTATTTTGTTGTCTATTTAAAAATAGATACTATAAGCAACAAGATGTTTAAATATATGATTTTTAAAGGTCATTCATAATAGCAGCTTTAAACACAAAACTCCCAGAAATGCATTACTTACCACCACAAGGTACTTAAATTGTATAAAGCTACTAAAAGATACAGAGAGAAATTTGAGTAAACAAAAATTAATAGCTTTTTTCTGTATATCTGAAGAAACGGGATGTTTCTATGTGAAAACTGGACTATCATTCATAACAGCAAAATTGAAGCAAACACAAGGGCATTTTTGCCAGGACAAGCCACAAGCTGCTTCATAGACAGCCCCTCACGTTCCTGTGCCTTCTCTGCCAGCATCTCCCAACACTCTCTGTTGCCAAGGGTAGCTGGGGAAGGAGCAGTGATCTCAGGTTGGGGCAGGACTCAGAGAAAAATGGTGAAGTTGACAGCTTCTGAGTTGGGAGATAAATTCAGTTTGATCCCTTATATTTAGAGAAATGAGAAACTCTTTCATAACCAACGTGGCAAAATCTCTGAGCACTGCATGATGCACAAACTTCAGTCAGAGACTTGGGGTAAAGCGCCTGCCTTGGATTGTGGTGACGTGAGCAGAACACAGAGGCAAAGCACTTGGTGTCATACACAGGTGTCGCCTGGCATCCGTCATCTGTGGACACAGAGTGCTGAGGGACCCTGGAAGTGGCTAGAGAGAGCCAGTGGAAAAAGACACCACCACCACCACAATGCTTTGGAGACCTGGAAACTTCTCCTGGGGAAGCTAGGACTTGTGGGAAGCTTGCAGATCACATTTCGCAGATTCAGCACCACTGAGTTTTGGAGTTGAACAATTCTTTGTTAAGTGGCAGAAACTTAACGGTGTCTGCCTACTAGGTGGCTTTGGCAGCCTCTCACCCTATAAGGACAACCCAAAATGTTGGCAGATATTGCCAAGTGCCAAGCAAAATGAGGGCTTTTACAGGCAGAACAACTATTGTAACTTAGTCCTCAGGAACAGGCTGTAACTGAGAGACTGGAGTGTACATTCTCCTGATATCCTTAGAAATAAATGAGGCAGAAAGAGCTAAACGAGAGAGGACTGGGTGAATACTAATACTGATGGTACACCTTTATGCACAGGTCCATTTATCAATGGTGTCTGCATTATTACGATGTGAGCTATGCTGCATAGTGTCTAACATAACTTTATTACGTTCTATACTTCTATTACTTTATACAATTCAATACTTCTCATTTTTCAGAAGTGAGCAAACACTACACATAGTCACTCAACTATTTCTTTGAGTATCTCCTATACCCCAAGAACAGTAAATCAGAAAACGAAGGCTGGGAATTCCAGGAAGGTAGTAGACAGGCCATAGAAATTAAGCATGATAAATAATGAATTATATATTTTAGAATGTGGTGTCATTATGAAAAAAAATGGGGAGAGAGTTGAACAGTGCTGTCTTTAAATAAAAGTAGTTCTTAAAAATATACAGTTTATAGGGAGCTTTCTGTCTACCTCCAGGTCCACGTCTTCCATCCTCCATTCCTGCGTGCTGCTGACCTTTTATACAAAAATGACCTTTATTTGGATTAAGGCTGTTGTGCTTTTAGTCAAGCCCCAGAGGTGCCCATGAGTGGAATGGAGCCTCTCTATCTGTGATGATAATCGGCCTCAAACAGCTTTATCAACAGCCTTTCCAGTCATTAGAATAGACAGTGACATCTATTTTCTGAAACTCTTATAGTTCTCATGGCCATTTCGTTACCTAAGGCACAAATTTACTTGAAACTCCCGCCATGATAGTGGAGCACAAGTGGCTTAATGCCCTTCAGGAAGGCTGGAGTGTGGTCTCTGGTCCCGCTCAGAGCTGTTAACAATGCTGTGAGTTGTGGATGCCAGCTGCTTGCAACATAACGTGCTGCGAGCAGGGCTTATTAAATGACTCATTTCAACCTGAGCCGAACACCAAATAAATGGATAATGTATTCAAATGGTCTGGAGGAGAGGCGTGTGGTATGTTTGCTTCTGTCTTAGTGATTAGGTAGATCGGTTCCTGGGTAAATAAATCTGGAATCGTGTGCACAGATACCAGGAGACACAACCACACAACTATTTCACAGTAGATACAGGAGAAGTTGCTAGACTATTTCAACCAACCAAGGCTCCTCATTGCATTCTTTTCTATGATAGCAGCAAAATACACTAGTTTGAGGGCATCTTGGCTAAGCAAATTACGCCAGATTGAACCTCTGCTGAGAACTCACAAAGTCCACTTCAGGTTGCCCCCAAAGAGTATCCGAGTGAACAGATTTTTAAACATTGCCTATTGATATCAAATGAGAAGCTGAAAATAACTGAAATAGAATTGAGTCTTTAACTGCATGGTTGCCCTTGCTGAAATCTTTTTTTCAAGTGGTTTCAAGTACGTTTGCAGACCTCAGAGAGGCCAAGTCCAGGCTGTCGTTCTTTGAAAGTTTTCAGTGAAGAGCAAGGTCCTCCTAAGCATGAAGATGTCTTGTTTCTGGTAAACTCTATTTTGGAAAAAACCCACTGACTTCACTTTGAAGACTTAGCATCAGTCTCTGGAGGCAAACAGGGCAACAGTCCAGAATTTTCTTGGCTGTCAGCATAAAGAAGTCTGTACATCAGTAACAAGGAGAAAAGGCAAACTTCAGTGAAAACAAAGACCTGTCCCGGTTTTGAAAGAAAGACAGAAAGAAAGAAAGAAAACCGGGACATATGATCACCTTAGCGGCTGCCAAGTGCAAGAAGCAGCTCCAAAAAGCATGTAATGTTCCATTGTAAATGAGAAACTATAATTACTGCTAGAAAATCTGGGGAGATAAAGTCCACAGAACTGAGGAGAGCTAACTGCAGACAGGCAGTAGAGGACAGATAGGGCTTTGAGTGAAGACAGGCCCGGAGCAACAGCCGATGGGAGGCTCTGTCAGCATCGTCCTCTGACCAAACCGCCCTTCAGAGCTCTGTCAGGTGGGCAGGCTTGGGGAGCATGGGGGCAAGAAAAGACAGCTGTTGAGCTGCTTTATTCATTTGATTCTCCTCTACCAATTCTGTTGGATTCAGGGAGACCCTACACCTGTTCTCCAGAGAGCCAGGCTGCACTGTCCCAGTGAGACTGTGAGCTGATTGTCAAGTATGGGAGGGATGTGGCTATCGTCGCACAACTTAGAAAAGATAGGGTTTGCCAAGAGTCTCTGCAGCTTTTGGAAAAATGCTCAAATATTTGATGTAAGCTAGAAGCATATTGCTTTCTCTGCTCAAAAAGACAGTTCACGCCATTGGATGATGAAGATGCTTTTATTTTGAGACAGGGTCACCTTGCAACCCAAGCTGGTCTGGAACTTGCTATGTAGACCAGGCTGTCCTCTATTTCACAGAGATCAGCCTGCCTCTGCCTCCTCAATGCTGGGATTAAAGATGTGATCCCCTGAGACCAGGCTAAAGTGACTTTTTAGTATCGTCTTAATTTTTTTTCTCTGTGGAAAAATGTGAATAAGATTCTACCGTGAGACACATATATTTTTGAGCTAAAGCAAAAGAAAATCTATATGACATATTATTATTATATATTATGGAAGAATTCTGGGATTAAGACAACTCTAATTAGGTTCTAATGAAACCAACCTTTTGGGGGTTCATTGTGCCTTATGTGTCCATCTTACTATATACAAATGATGTCAAAGGAAACTTGACAGTCTTTGAGCATTTAAACAATAGAATCTAAAATAGCTCAGAATGAAAACCAAGTCATCTAGTCCTTTGAAATGAAATGAAAACTAGTTGAGTAATGTAGGGGTTCTGGGTAAGCATTTATAACTTAATTTAAACCAAATTTAGTATTGTTTTATCATTTAGGAATATACTAAGTGAATTATTAGGTATTAGAAACCATTAAAATAGCTAAGTATAAAAGAGTTTAAGGAACAAAAAATTGGGAGAAATGTTCAGTTACTTGGAGGTGCTTGATTGTCAATTAATTGAAGATGAGTCCCACCCAGTAAAAGTCCACATGAATGAGCCCTTTAGGTGAAGTTGGTACATGAAACCCTTAAAGTTCATCTCCTTCAATTTTGTAGTACAGGAGTAGGTCAGAAGTATCTGGACACAGTCTTTACTCCCCAGTTGAATGGAGTGATTTATGTGATGGTCTTTTTTCAGTTGATGAAATCCTCTGAATTTCTTTATCCTTTAAGGACCATTCTGCAACTAATTTTGAAATTTATTAATCATATTTAAAAGTCCTTGTTTTCTAAGCAAAATGACATTTAAGAAAACCTTGTGTTATTGTAACTAATACTAAAGCATTAATTTTGTCTCAGGGTATTGAATTTTGATCTTAAAATTTTAATAATCTTTATATTATAACCAACTTAATTATAATTCTTTAAGTTAAATTTTCTTAATATTTTCTACAATATACTAATTAATTTTTAACATTATTTTTATCCATTTCCATTTAGAACAATATTTTGCCATACAAATCCAAATATATATGTGAGTATATATATTTAATTTTATTTTGTCAAACAAACAACAACAAAAATCTCATATTTATAACCTTTTTATCTCTATTTTCTTTCCCTTGATTGTAAAATATTTAAATAAGATAATTTTAAATGAAAATCCAGGAGGTTATATCCAAAACATAGAAAACATATATATGGCTTCTTAAATATATAATAGTAATAAAAACAGGTAAAAAATATTAACGGTCCTTTTTTTCCACCAATTGAAACTCATTATTTGTTAAAGAAAAGTCATGGTAACAGGTACTTTGAAATTATTTTTGTTAAAATTCACTTCTCATTAGGGTTTGAGGCATCCAGATGATAAAATTTTGACTTTTGACTTTGCTTATATATTTAGTGCCATCTGTTTAAAATTATGGTAATTATATTAATCATTTAACAAGTATTTAACTATGCTATGTTTTTAAATTTAAAGCAGAGATGAACAATTATCTCAAATACATTATTATAATGTAACATTAAGATTAGTTATAAACTTTAAGACGTCTTAAACTTTAAGCTGTAAAGCCTGAAGCAGGTCATTTTAAATGACCAACTTTCTTTTTAAATATTTAGAACTGTTTTTATATATACTTGGCAAAGATATGCACCTTGTCAAACTTGTTAGTTGACTTTCAAGAGGCAGTGGTTATCCAAGAGTCCTAAAATGCTTATATTCATAAATATATAACATACATACAACATACAGCTAAAGCAGAGATAAGCAATCTTTCATAATCCTCAGAATAAAGTTTAACACAGGAGAGCGTGCTACAGAACGAGAATTGGGACAAGCATCAAGGAGATGATCTCGACCAGACCTAGTATGCCACCTTGTCGTAAACATTTAAATTTAAAAACATGTTAAAATCTAGACTTAAAATATCTAGGGCCATTAGTCACTTCTACGTGCTTTGCCAAACTGGTCACGTTGATTTAATGTCTTCGGTTGGCACACTGGACATGTGGCCGCGCTAACTTCAGTCTTTTGGACTTGGAACCTCTTTCCTTAAAATTTTAATTTTGCTGTGAGTCAAAATGTGTTGGGCTAATTTAACAACATCAGTTTACATGAGTGCTTACTTATAAGCCAATTTGATACCAAGTAAAAAATATATATATATATATTTTTTTTAGCTACCAAGATCTTGTAATCAATTTTTGCTGAGAATGTATCTCCTGTAATTTTTATTATGAAAAGGAAACTTAACAAAAGAGCTCTAGAAAACATATATATCCATTGTTTTACATGTAGTCTAACTTTAATAAAATCTTACATTTAGTAGTTTCATATTAAGAAATATTTTTGAAAGAGAAATGATTGCTACCTCTGTTACATAATTGAAATTATCTATATCTATATATTTAGAACCTGTTGGCGAAGGAAATCCTAATCAAAATCTATGTGTATAATGTTAGATTTTTTTGGGTCTTTTTGAGACAGGGTCTCCCTGTAGCCCCAGCTGGCCTGGAACTCACTATGTAGACCAGGCTGGCCTTGAACTTACTAGATCCACCTGCCTCTGCCTCCTGAGTGCTGGGATGAAAGGCGTGTGCCACCATGCCCAGCATAATGTTAGATTTTACAGCTTACTGAAATATTTATCTTATAATTTTAATGAATGCCATTTAGTATAAACAATTAGCATTTAAAGGTTTCATGGAACACTTAATAGACCCAAAGATATTAAAAGGGTTTTTTTGTAGATGATTAGAGTGCTCAAGTTTATAATGTAGTATGTATTTATCAGGCCTTTTAATACATTAGCAAAATGCATTTATAAATCTGCACATGTGCATTTTAATCTTGCATGCCAAAAAATAATAATACAAATAATAATTCTTGTGCACAATAAAAATAAAAAGGAAGGAAAAAAATAAAATAAAATAGTTAAACCATTGTCTTGACACAAACAGCACATGAAAACAATTATCATACACACAACACAATGATGTGAAGTCCAGGTGCACCGAAGATGAGAGAAGGCGGAAGGCTACACTCCGGTTCTTTAATATGTTTTTCAAAAGTGACAGTGAACTAAAAGAAAGGGTGAAGTTTGCAGTATAGAGTTGATATAACATTTCTTTCTAAAAGCTAAATAACGGAAGGGTGTTATAAATAAAACTCATCATCTAAGAACCCTACCAATACCTCACAAAGAACACATGGAGAAAGCAATAGTAACTTGGCAAAGTAGATTTCACTTTTTTCATAAGGGTGCATTGCATGGTCAGTCAGATCCAGTTTAAGACTCTGCCCAAAGAGAGGAACTCTAAAGACCTCAGCTGCCCCAGGCCATCCAGCTCAGGAAGGAAGGTTTCAGGTGATGCAAGGTGTGGTGGGATTCAAAGATTAGAATTTCTTGTCATTAGTTTCGTAGGTTTTGAAATAGAAGACAAATATTTAATATCTCTTACAGGGGGGATGCATTTATATGTGAAACCAGTAGAATTCCCTTTGTCTAAACTATTAGCATAACATAAATCAGAGGCTATAGCAATGACAGTACAGGAAACATTAAGACTTTAGGTAAAGAATAACATGTTGTGGGCTAGAGAGATGGCTCAGTGTTTAAGAGCACTGACTGCTCTTGCAGAGGACCTGGGTTCGATTCCCAGCACCCACATGGCGGCTACGACCCATCCTTAACTCCAGTTCCAGGGGAAGCCAAAGCCCTCTTCTGACCTCCGCAGCATTGCACGACACGGGTGCTCTCACATATATGCAGGCAATACACTCACACACATAAAATAAAAATAATAAAATATTTTTTTAAAAAAAAGAATAATGTTGCAGTCATCTCAGGCTGTTCTCTTGGAGGCAAGAAACTGGCTTAGGCCTTCTTGGGAGTCAGCTCTTTCCATGTATCACAGAAAGAAAAAAAAAAAACCACATGTTATATCTGACTCAGGTAACAAACTACAGGATTTTAAACTGTTCTTTTTTTTTTTTTTTTTTTTTTTTTTTTGCTGGAGAAATAGAAGCAAAGGAACGCAAAGTGTCAAAGTGTTTAGCAGCAGGGTAGATCATACAGGTGACGGATGAGAAACTCACCATTGTTCCAAGATGAATCTCACCAGGAGGCCCAGATATTTCAGGACTGACTGAGACATAGCTGTCACTGGTCATCATTAGGAGCCTGAGGAGTTCTAAGCCATACTTAAGCCAAACCAGCATTCCTGGCTTTAATTGATGAAGGGAATTTTAAAAATAGCTGGTACAATAAAGACAATTTTAATGCAGACTTAGACAGGAGAGTTAAGGACAAACAAGTTGCTCAAAGGAAAAGAAAATGAAATATATCCAAGCTCCTGGAAGAAAAGTAGTCTTTCTTAAAGCAGGCCATAATCTATATGCATATAGAGCTTTGTACCAGGAGATAAAGAACAGAGGGTAAGGTCAGAGAAAGATAAAACTAGTCTTACCTTTAAGACTTTAATATCTTAGTACTGATATGATTTCTAGAAATTTTAAATTCATTTTAACATTTCCTTTATTTACATGTTATTTTTCTTAGAGCTCATTTTTGTAAATTGTCAATTTTATAATTTTGGTTTTTTTAGATAATCCCTCATTTTAATTAAAGCAAACTGCCCAGGTGATGTTTTCAAATGCTATTGCCTAGGACTTTCAGTTAAGCATGCAAAAAAAGAAAAGAAAAAAAATCCCAATTTTAGAGCATTAAATATTCCCCACTGAGGGGCCAAGTTATGGTTGGTTAGATTAGCTCTCACCATTTTTCCAAAGGCTTGCAAGTTGAAAGCTCATAATTATCATACATAAAGCCCGCTGAAGTGTCAGGTAGCAGTTTTTCTTCAAAAACTTCCTTCTTTTTGGAAAACTTGTTTTCCATTTTATTAACTAGTTTATTTCTTTTCTCCTGAAAAATAGCTGGGGAGTATGTGTTTTGGATCTTGTTTATGTGCTGCCTTTTGGGATGGGCTTTCTCAGCTTTCACACTGAGACCATCTTCTCCCACTGGGTCTCAGGGTTTCCTGCACACTGTCAGAAATGTGAGGGTGCTCAAGACACTGGGTGATCAACCTTTATGTGTGTCTTCCTGGGCAAGCTAATAAATTTCCTTCTGACCCAAGAATGTGGCATGTTAATGGGTTCCCTTGTGAGGCCGTTACTCGTCCTGGGGAGTTCCCCCTGACATCTCCACTCTGTAAGAGTGGAGGGAACAGTGCCTCTTGTCTTCGGTGCCTTTATGATCAGGCACTCATAATATTCCTAAGCTAAAGGTGTCAAGGTTGCAAAAACCTGGGAGAAATCACAGTAAAAAACAAAAATGCAAATTTACGTATTGGAGGAGTGTCTGGAGACAAAGACCAACTAAATAAAAACATCAAAAACAAACATAACAACCACAGACAACAAACAAAAACTAATATGCCTTCAAAGTTCTAGAAGCCGCCAATATTAAAACAAGCCAAGCAATCAGAAACAAATTGCTTCTGAAGCAAACAAAAATGGATACTTTAAAGCAAGCACTTTAAAAGCACACAAGCAAATATCTAAACAAATAGCTACCTTAAAATTGGCAGACTACCTTGAGTTGGATTTTCACATTTTCTTATATTTGTAAATTAAAGGAGCATACTAATCAACCCTAAAACCATCCAGAATACAAAATACCTGTTTTTCTCAAAGCATTTCTCCATTCCTTGAATTAGTTATGGGAGCAGTGTTCAGAGGGAAAAAAAAAAGAAGAGAGAAAGAAAAAAGTTACTGCTAACAAATTTTAACAAACGGTCAGCAGCACAAAAAGCAAACTGAATGTCGAAACCAAAATATTTTCAAAGCAAACCAACAAAATAGACACCTAAAGGAAACACTTCGAAAGCAAACCAAAAACAATAAAGGTATCTAATAAATAGAATCCTTAAACAACCAGCTCAGAATAAACAGATGGACTGTCCACCAAGCCCCAGAAAGAACTCACCATGATCCATCCAAGGAGACCCCATCAGATGGCTGGACTCAATGGATCCATGCTGGTACTTGCTCCATCCAGGTGATTCCTCTGATGAAAAGTGGATCATTCTTGGGGCCCCACATTGTTGGGCGCCATAAATTGTCAATGCAAAAGCATAACTCTCACCTCAAAGGGGATAAGGGATAGTTTATTCTGGAGCCAAGTATGAGTGACCACGGCTGGGGAACACAGATTCAGGTTACCCAAAATTCCATGTTCCAGCACGGTAACAGTTGCCTTACATTTTTATAGTAACAGAACAAAGAAAAGTCATAAATCAAGACACTTTTCAAATACTTTGGAGGATACATTCAGTAGATGGGTCACAGCAAAGCAAGGGATTTTTTACTATAGGTCTCAGAGGTATCTGATGACATTCTTAGCTTTTTGATTGGTGAGACCAAGTGGTCTGCTAGGATAATACATTTTAAAAGGTTTTTTTATCTGTTAGTCACAGGATGTTAGATCAGAAACAGAGGTGGGTAAGGAGTGGCTGTTTAGGGGGCTAAAGATGGCCTGAGATTAACGGTAATTAGACTCTGGATCTGCAACATTCCAAACTCTCCACAGTCTCCAGAGTGATAATCAGTTGGTCAGCCTTGCAGGAAGTTCAGTCCAAGGTGCAGGAGTTCTTTTGAGGAACTTTTCTTTCACAAGAGAGATATAAAGAGAGAGAGAGAGAGAGAGAGAGAGAGAGAGAGAGAGAGAGAGATTACCTGCTTTTAAAGTGAACCCTCTTGATGACAACTGAATTTAGTCAGTAGCACTAGGAAACTGAAGGTAGCAGATTTGTGTTAGGGTTGAGTTAACTTTAAAAATTGCCAAGATGTTTGCCAGATCTGTATTGGACTATGTTGAAATTGTTTTCATTTTATTAAAAAGAAGGTTTATGACATAACCCATTGTTTCACTTCCTAGTTGAGAATAGCTCAACTTTTAAA
Organism: Nannospalax galili; assembly: GCF_000622305.1. Taxonomy (NCBI): domain Eukaryota; kingdom Metazoa; phylum Chordata; class Mammalia; order Rodentia; family Spalacidae; genus Nannospalax; species Nannospalax galili. The sequence continues at coordinate 1,605,764 of NW_008343660.1, read as the reverse complement.
ATTAGCTTATGAAATATGCAGTACAAATCACTCTATATAATATAAGCATATTTGAGCTGTGACAAAGGCTTCATAATGTAAGCTGATTTTAGAGGATTTTTATCTCCAGGGGACATTAGTGATTGTGAGGGCTTTTAAGCTATGCAGCATCAATGTCCACAAATCTAATTTTTTGAGAATCATAGAGCTGAAAGGAATGTATTAATTCACTCTTCTAATTGGAGTTGGACTCCAGTCCTTTGTTGTAAACATTTATATTTAATCACATGAACGGTTGATAAATACAGCATTTCAAAGACCCTCTCTCTGAGTCATCTTCCTCTTGATCACCCTCCCAGAGCTTCATCTCACCTTAGCATGATTCCTCAGTACTCTAACACCCCTGTCAGCACTGCTGTGTCATTGTGATATCCTCCAAATTGCAAAAGCCTCTCTCCGAACCCTCACACATGCAGAATTTTCTTTGCCTTTTAGGATATCCCAGTGCAGTGTATTCTATAGAGCAAGATAAAAACCTGAAAGCTCTCATGGAGTACAAATCCCAGGCTGTGTGAGTCGCTTCTACTTCAGCATTTGTCCAGTTTACTTGTAAACTGTTTGTGCATTGAGACTTCCATCCACTCCCTTGGATCTCTACCTCTGGCACAGTTATGTAGTTTAACACACTTTTCTCTTCAAAAACTTCCCTTGACATTCAGCCCAAATGTTCTTTAGTCTGTCTTACAATTAATACTCCCTAGTATTGACCTTTGTGGAAGTACAATAAACCAGATGATTCTCCCTTGAGTGCTAGCACTCTTTACATCCTATGATCCCTCCCCTAACTCTTCGATGTCAGTGAAAATATTAAAGTGCACTTAGGACATCTATTTCATAGCTGCTCAGCTTTTGATGCTAACAGTTCTTAACCTTCAGAAACCAATTCCATCATTGATCCATTTGTTCAACAAATATGTTTTGAGCACCTACTGTGTACTCAGCATTGTATGAAACAGTGGTCCTTAGGGACATGAGGCCCCTCATCCAACCTCATTTATACATTTAGCTTCCCCTACTGCTGTCTACTAAGTCACTGCTAATAAGATATGTGCCATGAATATTGTTTCCTTGCTTAGAACTTAATGTCTTCCTGTAAGAAGTAGAATATCACAATCTGTGAATGAAGATTTTGACTCATTTGTTGCAGAACTAGAGCATTTTGAATGTCTTCTTTCAGAAGTCACAGGTGTCTTTTGTTCTCATACTCGACTATAAAATGCTACATTCTTTACTCCTGATGTGTGACGACTGCTTTCTTTAAGGAGAACAAGAAAGTAAGAGACTATGTGGATCGGTGATTTGATCCAGCACAGGATCAGTGATTGTTTGCCAAACAGAAACCCATAGAACTTCCCCCAACTTTACCCAGACACCCCCTCATTGTTCACTATGAGGAATCTATTCACTATTTGAATCTGTGCAGTGTTAGGGGAAAATTTTTGTTCAGAAATTTGGAATACATGAAAGGATTTTAAACAGAGAAGGACAAAATGTCATGTGAGAGAAAGGGAAGAAACAGAGAAAAAGAAGTATTTGCAAAGCACTTAGAATGTTCACGGCATAAATTAAGCACTTTACTTGTGCCAGGTGAAAAATAATTCTTTAAGTAAAATACTTTTAAAATAACAGAAAGGGAGGGGCGCACATATTTGGGACTTGTGCCCCGCTGATGTCTGGCATGGTGGAGCCATTTGCTGTCTACCCATGAGAGGGCAGAAGAGGAAAAGACCAGTCCTTGCACTTCATGGCATTCAGTAACATTAAAGCTGTTTTCTAATGGATATCCACCATGTCTAGAAATGAAAAATTCCGTTCATGGCCCTGTAGATATTTACTAGTAAGAAGGAATATTAACAATGGGGAAGGAAATGTTTGAATTTTAATTAGACACTTCATCCCCCTCAATATGGAAAGAATTAATGTTGCATCAGTAACAAGACTATGTATTTCTATTGTAACTTGTTCTGACCTAAAAGTAACGATCTGAGTTATAATTCTGTCTTCTTTACACAAATTTACTTGTTTAGGATCATTAATCAAAAACCACCTGGTAACATAAAACAAATTGGACGATTAAAGAAATGCTACAAACTCATATGCACTAAGAATAAAGCACACAACAGCTAACACCCATCCCTCTGCCAGTGTGTTGAGGAATCTGCCAGTAAGATTTAAGAGTCATGTTCAGGATTAGCATCCATCAGTACAGCACCTAATAATTCCAGTGGTGTTCAACTTCTAAAGCAGGGCAGAAGGAACAGTGCAGGACACCAGATTCGGGGGCTGGTGTGGCCTACATGCATTACCAAATTTCAAAGCATATATTTACTCCAAATACTAAATTGTCATAAAGTCACTCCTCTCTGACAAATGTTTGGATCTTTACAATGAAGACCTATAGAGCACTCATTTAAAGTTGCGTATAACTTCTATATATTTCAATTATCTGAAATATACTTAACAGAAAAAATGCTCCACACAAAATGCCATGAAAGCAAACATGTTCTGAATAAATGCATTTGTTGATAAATCATGAATTCTCTGAATATCTTGTCAGACACTATCAAATCATCAACTGAACAGAAGGGCAAGTCTGACTTTGTTTTCACAAAAGCAATATTCTAGACAAGAGCAACGAATTCAGTAAGGCGAACATGTATAAATCCATGTGCAGAAGGCAAGCAGAGCCCGGGATCAGAGGAATCAAGATGGCTCTGTCTATGACATAAATGAAAAATCGGCTATTGCCTGGAGTGTTAAAGCTCATTTTTCATAAAAGCCATAGCACTAGGCTGTTGACTCTTAGGCTGCCACACCAACTGAGGCTCCTTTGGTTCAAGCATCCACAACAAAACTCCCTGTCATGTGAAAAATAGCAAGGGGGCTTTCAGTTTTCCATAGATTTCTCTTAGGTTCAATCTACATAGGATGAATCTCTCATTCCAAACCAGAGCCCTAACTTAGTAAGGCATGGAATTCATTATATATCTCACCCTAAAATGAACAAAAATCATCAAGGTTCTTGTCTCTTTTAAGCATAGTGTGTAGGAAAGTCAATATTCACAGCGTGCAAATAACCCTGATCTACCTTTGATAATATATTGGAAGTTTTTTATTTTAGCAATTTAGTCCCCAAAGATTTATGAATCATCTACTATGTACCAGGGACTAGTTTAGCTGCTAGAGCTATAACACGGAGGGAGAAAAGAAAAGTTTCAAATCATTGTATATGAATGTGTTCAGTCACGAAGCAGGAGGCACATGTGTACTGAGGCTTAAGGAGAGTTGAGGTCAGAATGGGGGTGAAGGATTAGACTGAGGGCTGAATCTTCTGAAGCCACAGCAGTCTCCGCGTCCTTGTCCAGCCCTCTCTACATCTGCACTTCCAGGACATGACTCACACAGACTTCAGAAGTCTGTAGTTCTACCGGCATGAAGTCCTCCAAGTTTAGCCGTACTTTCACTTGGAGGAAAAGTATTGTGATCACACATGTCTGCAAAAGCACTTGAAAGAGTGTAAAATGCAAATGACGATCTCTAACCAAGAATCACAATTTACAACCCATTCTAAAAAGACCCTTATCAAGTGTGACACCTCATCCTTAGATCATATAAAGGCTACCTTGAAATAGTAGTTGTAATCATCTCTTCCTTAAGTTCTAACATGATTATTAATGCTAAGTTCTTACATTGCTATTTTACCTACACATCAATATCATACATACAAATTTCCAAATACCTTCTCTTAAATGGAAAATGGCAGAACACATCAACAGGTAATTAGAGCAGCCACTTTGGTCAATGAAAATAAGCAATTGAAATGGAGACTTTCAGCTAGTACAGCTGTGGAAATATCCTGTATAAACAAGGTCACACACGACCCATACTCTCTGCCAATACACATGGCCACAGTGAATTGATCCAAGAGCCGTCTCACTCTGGCCTTTTTCCAACCCAGTGATGAATCCGTTTATCAAAATCGCTGTCAGGTAAATGTTGCGAGACCTTGACCAGGGTATTCCTTAAACTATAAGAGATGAACACTTTGTAATGCATTTTCCAATTGAAATTCACTTATCCTCTTAGCACCCCAAGAAGGTTTATGAACCAAATGCATGCTAAGAGATATTTTGAAAAGAACCACTTAGAGCTTAGACAGAAAGCTTCAATATAGTAGATTGTGGTAGACTTCCAATTCTATCTAAAATAGGTTTTCAGAATTAAAACCTTATAGTCCTATTTACTCAGAAAAAAAGCAGAGCTACAGTCCTGGAAATAGGATGCAGTAAAATGCTAGGATTTCATCCAACTATTGCTTGGAAATGAAAATTCCCTAATGGGAATAGGTCTTTGAAATGGGACATCTGGGTTTTACTAAGTGGGTAATTAAAAGTTTGAAATCTTGCCTGGAAAATGGGACAAAAGCTTAAATTACCAAGAAAGGTGAGATATTCCCTGCTGCTATGATGATGGGAATGGCATGGGCCCAGTTCACAAAGGAGCTAAAGAAGGTGTGGAGCATTAAATACCCAAGGACAGAGGGGACCCTGGTGTCAGAAAACCTGCTGTATTTCCCCACCTAATGAAACAACCCAACTCTCAGGTCCAGCATGGAATGGTTCATTCCTGACCATCCAGCTAATCCCGTCCTAAGACATTGTCCTCTCCTCCCCAAATCATACTCAAGATGTTGGCTTTCCAGAGGAACAGCTGAAGATCACCACACAGCGGAGGTTCCATCTCCTAATTCACCTGGGCAAACTTGGTAACACTTACTTGAACCTCGAAGTCTTCAAATTCAACAGCATTCTGGCCAGACTCAGAGTCACATACTGAAGACCTCAGCTTCAATTTTTCTTTGTGAACAAACGACAGTGTGGTAGCTTTACTTTAGTCATGTCAAGATCTTGATTCAAAGCTCTTCAGTATTTTACGAAAACAAGTAAATGAACAATCCATTGCACTGGTGGAGTCTGTAAACAAGCTTATAGTTAGAAGATAGGTGCAGGTAAGGAGAATATGGTTAAACCAATATTGACATGGGGTAGACTCCCTCGAAGAAGTTTACA
>NW_008343660.1:1596442-1600524 GCF_000622305.1 Nannospalax galili | reverse complement strand
ATGTAAAACAGTGCTTAATTTTTCTGTGTGTTTTTGTTTAAAGAACACTGCACACAGCACCTAGCTGGGTTGAGGTATTGGGCATAACAGACATAGAAGTCTCAAGAAAAATCCCACCTGCATTAATCACATTTCAGGATGTGCCTTATGGTCATGACATTCTACACAGCAGGCTATGCTATGTACTGGGATCATTTATAATACACGCTGACAGCTATCAGCAGTATCTTTAGGGTCTTTGCATCACTATCCTCCTCCAGGAGGCCATGAAGATGCAGTATTCAAAGCCTGAGATATTTCATTCCTTACACAAGTTTATGACATAGAATGAAGAGTGTAAAGGGTAACACTGTGGTACAAATGGAAGCGCTGCGCCATGCTAAGAAAATGTTTAGTGAGTTACTAAGTGTAAATTAGTTTAATTTGGCACCCAAAGTAAGAATTTCCTGAGGCTAAGTACTAACACACAACATTAGTGCTTCACAATTAGAATTTAGAAACTTTCAGTATTCGTCCTGATGCTGGAAATAGTCTCTTAGACAAAAAAATTTAGACAGTGAAGCCTATTCTAGACTTATTGTAAATTCAGAGAATTTTATTTCTCTTCAATATACACAAAACGGGATGTATGCAGGGTGACAAAGTGGACTACAGACAAGGTCCAGGACTTCTCGAGTGTGACCTGTTGCTCTTGTTAAGGTGACACGGAACCCTATGCTGATGGCCTTGGCTTCAGTTTTTGTTTTGTTTTCTTTTTTTTTTTTGTTCTGTGTGTGTGTGTGTGTGTGTGTGTGTAGAAACAACAGTATGATAGCTTTACTTCAGTCATGCTAAGATCTTAATTCCAAGTTGTATAGTATTTTACAAAAAGCAGTAAATGAACAAACCGTTACACTAGGAATAAACTACAAAGCCCCTTCAGCCATTGCCTACCAAGCCTCAGTCCAGTTTTCAGAATAGAAGAACATGAAAACAGGCATCAAACATGCTTTCTTTGCTTCTAGGTCTCTGGACACATTCCGGACATCCCACTAGCTAGACAGAATATGGCAGGTTATCTAACACTTCATTGAACTCAGGCCCTGACCAGGAACATTTAAGTAAGAGACAGGGTACTCAGTAGGAAGGCCATGAGGACACGAGGGATCCTATCCAGAACCTTCTGGCTCACATTTTCATGGAGGAAGACACTGCCATGAGCTACAAGATCATCAGAATCACAGAGGCATGGAATCCTTGGCTCTGAACTCAGTGTGTCGTCCACTGTCCCTCCATCATCACCACTAGCCTTTTGTACCGTCACAGTACCCATCTGACTCTTTCAAATCCAGGGTATCACAGGGCTGCAGGTCAAGAGCAGATGCACTGACCTTGGGGCTTAGGGTTATTGTGTGGACAGAGCAGAAAATGAGGGAACAAGTAGCAAAAATAATGGCTTGAACTTCCACGTGATAGGATCTTGATGCAGCATTATGCACCACTCAGATGCACACAAGGCTAAACTCTAATTGGACAACTAGACTGTAAAAGAGGGTTTATCAAAAAATACCATCCCATTGTTCAAGCTGACTTTTTGCTTGGGTAAATAAGCATGTAGTTCTTGCATCCAGCTACTTAACTCTTTTATCATCACTCAGACCCTGAATTTCTCCAAAATTTATATTTAAAATAATCAGTTTTATAATAGAATTAAAATCGCTAATTTCCTCCTCTATGGCAGAAATGAAAAATACATACCAGCTTTTGTTTTAAGAAACATAAGTGAAACATAATTTCTTTTTAAACTTTTTATTTAAATTTTATGTATATGAGGGTTATGCCTGTGTATATGTAAGTGCACTCATGTTGTACAATGCCAATGGTGGTCAGAAGAGGGTGTTTGATCCCCTGTAACTGGAGTTATGAATGGTTGTCAGCCACTATGTGTGTGCTGGGAATCAAACCCCCATTCTTTGGAAAAATAACCAATGTTCTTAACCACTGTGCCATCTTTCCAGTTTCAAAATATAACTTCTTTTTTATTTTAATTTTTTTAGTATTTTATTTATTATTTTTATTTTATGTATATGATTGTATTGCCTGCATGTATGTGAGTGCACCCGCATCATGTAATGCTACAGAGGTCAGAAGAGGGCTTCAGATTTCCCTGGAACTGGAGTTAAGGACAGTTCACAGCCGCCACATGGGTGCTGGGAATTGTCCTCTGCAAGAGCAGTCAGTGCTCTTAACTGCTGAGCCATCTCTCCAGCTCCTCAAAATATGATTTCTTAACAGATGCTAAAACTTAATCTGACTGGGCTCTAAATACAACATTTTGAAATAGATAAATAAATAAATATGATACACATAAAAACTATGAAAAATCAGTAGACATCATAATAAGTTGTCTGCTAACACTCAGTGCTGAAGCCTGAGTATCCCTTTGAAGCCGAAACCACTCCTGGGTCGAACAACGGTGTGAAATACAAGAAAAGGACAAACAGGATTAATACTTCAACCAAACAAAATAATCATGAAATTTCAAGGAAAGGAAAATATTTCCAATATGTGTGAATAATTCAGACGAGAGTAGTGGCTCAGTCCACCAGAGTTTTATTATGAAGTTCCCAGTGAACCGCAGATCTAATCACACTGCCTGCCCCAACATCACACACACATTCCAACTGTCTGGGTAAATGCTCAAGTGCTTTGTGAGTTTGCCTCATAAGGCAAACCCCTTAAGGAAATTTAGAAGTAAAGGAGACACCCAGTCTTCCTCCTTCACAAAGGGCTGGCTTTGCTTGGCCTCTGCTTGGATTCATGAGAAATTCCCAAGGATGCCCAGGGTACCAGGCGAGCTGCCTGCAGCGAGGGACACTGAGAGAGCTGTGATGCTGTAAAAGATCCCAGGGGAGTTCTCTTCAGGAAAGTTGGCCTAAGTTCACAAATTCTCTCTTGTACTTCTGTAAATATCAGAAAAAGGTAAACAGGGAGAAAGGGGGAAAAAGGCAGGAGCACAGAGAAAACATGCTAATGAGGAAAGACGGGCTGGAATTAAGAAGCTAGACGTTTCAGTTTAAATATCAAGGGGCAAAAACAGAATCTACTGATAATAAACCCACTGCATTAGCGTACTGGAGGATTTTTAAAAGAAATAATGATCTCCAAACCATTTAAAACTGAATGTTGATGAGGAATGCAGATAACCTTAGAAGGCCAAGGCCACCAGCTACCCCCTGGAAGAGGATGGTTTGTGATCATTCACATTCTCATACAATTTAGCATTTTTCTGAGACATTCTATGAAACTTAAAATCATTAATATTTACATAGCTCTTGTTACTTGTTAGACACAGTTCTATACATTCTACATTTTTTATTCATTGTCTTCCTTCTTACAATGACATATAAAAGAAATGCTGTTAGCGTCTCCATTTCTGTAACTGGGAAAACTGAGGCACTAAGCAGCTAAGCTGCTTCCTCAAAGCTTCAGTCACTGAGCAGTGGCTTTGACCTGTGGCCATAGTCTCAGCACTGATCTTCTCTTACTTAGAAATCTGCATAACGAATACCTTGATCTGAGACTGACAAGATGGCTCAGAGGTTAAAGGCACTTGGTTGCTAAACCTGATGACCTGAGTTTCATCCCTGGAACCCACATGCTGGGGGTAGAAAACTGACTTCCCTGTTTGTGTGTGTATTCACATCCATGAATATAATTAGAAAATCAGATATATTGGTGTAACATAGTATGCCTAGATACTTAACTTACCCTTCAACCATTGGTTTATGTAGGAAAATGAAGCAGAATTATAAAGTAGATGAAACTTGTCTACTTCATGTCCTCTGTACAGAGGTCACCTTTGAAGCCCCCTTAAGATACTACATAACAAGCAACAATGACAGACAAGCGATACCTTCTTTTGAGTTGATGGCCAGGGTGGCCAAAGGGATTCCCAGATACTAACCCAGCACAGAACTGGGAAAATGAACAGCAGACCCCAATCTTATCCAAAGGAATGTACACAACTGATTACCGCTAGATGAAGAACAGCTGACCCTCCTAAAACAAAGACCTCTAGATAGGCTGACTAGATTCACCAG
>NW_008343660.1:1568401-1596069 GCF_000622305.1 Nannospalax galili | reverse complement strand
ACTTAATTCAATATTGTGTAACTGTATTAATTCAACTGTGAGCCTAAAAATTTTGTAGCCACTTTGAAAGAGATGTATCTTAGCTCTGGAAATTGTTATTGAATATGTCAATGCTAATGTAATGAAATGCTTCTTTAACTTTGTGGTTATTAAATAAACAATTCTTTAAAAAATGAAAAAAAGGTACTCTACCACAACCCTTCTTTCATTCTACACACACACACACACACACACACACACACACACACACACACACACACACACAATTCTGCTGCCAGTTGTAAAACTGGTTCAATAAGCACAGTTTGATGAAAAAAAGTGGCCAGAGTTTCTTAGTATATAATCAGTGTTCAATGAGTTGAATGACTGTTGAATAGTAAACCACTGGGACACTTCAGAGCACTTTACTGAGTTTCTTACACCAAAGGCTCTAGGTCAAAGCTTTCCATTGCTTCTTGCATAACAGAAATAATAATTTGAAAGTCAAATAGAGTTTACAAGCTAATATCATTTGTCTATGTTTGAGTTAGGATTAATTTTGAGAGAGAGAGAGAGAGAGAGAGAGAGAGAGAGAATTAAAACAAAGGTTAATGTGCACTTTGACTAGAAGGGAGTGAAAGTGTTTCTGTGTCAAAGGTGGGAAGAGTGAGGAAGTCAATTCTGCAGGTGGAATTTCAGCAGCACAGCATTCCACTAAAACTGAGAGCCAGCTCAGCAGGGAACACCTGCCAGTTGTTTCCAAGTGAAGGAGAATCATTCTTCCAATGAGAAAACTGTGATGAAGGATCATCTTGGACCAGGAATAAAACTGAATGACAGTGCCAACATCAGGCTTGTTTTTTGAATATTCCCTCACCATTTGGGTGGATCTGCAGTGCGAGCAAGAGAATCGGGAATGCAGTTCCTCAGAATTAAAAGCATATTGGAAAAATAGCTCCAATAAGCCTGTGCCTAGTTTAAAATACAGACGTTTTATTATTTTGAACCATGTAGTGCTCCATATTTGTAATTCAAAAAGACCAAATAGAGGCAATTTCATTTAGTTCAGGCCAAAATAATATGTCATGGTAATCAAAGTGACTGGAAATCACTACTCCGTTTCTGAAATGATGTTCCCATGGTCACACACAGCAATGGGGTGCACTCTGACTATCCAAGTCCCCTTTCACTGGACTGTCAGAGCCTCCCCCAAAGCATTTATCCAGCAAATAAATGTGAGCATTTACCATGTGCCATCGCAGTCCTGATGACATCATATTTTTTATGTGTCTGAGTGTGTTGCCTGCATGTATGTAAGTGTACCCATGTCGTACAGTGAGCATGGAGATCAGAAGAGGTCATCAGGTCCCGTGGAACTGGAATTATTGACAGTTGTTAGTTACCATGTGCATCTTGAGAATCTAACCCAGGTTCTCTAGAGCAGTCAGTGCTCCTCACTGCTGAGCCATTTCTCCAGCGCCTTGATGATCATTTTGTAATGTAGAAAATCAGCTGCTAATTCTTGTCCAACTTAGGAACTGCCTCAGCCAGGAAGCATAAGCTCCCTGCTGTCACTCAGGGACTGAACCCACCTGCTGCTGTGACACACAGCCTGAGAAACAATGTTTCCGTAAATATGTCATACCATGAGCACAGAAAGTTAGGGCATTTAGGGACCCAAAGGGCAGGCAGTCCAGAACCTGAAAAAAGAAACGGCAACAGAATTTCACTTTTGACATGAAAATATTAAATTATCTCTCAGTAGGCATTGTCTGAGTCAAAAAAATGAAAAACAAAATTACAAATAACAGAGTCAACGTGCTTACTGAGAAATTGCCGTCTCCCAATTTATTGGCTAAATACTTTAGGTTCATCTACTGGACACGGTACCTTTTAAAGTAATTATTTAACATATAGCAAAACGAATAAGAAGTAGCATAAAGGACAGGCTAAATTAGATCCCATTTCTAGGCACTGGAAAGCCATGGGTCCAAGCTCAAAGTCAGGCAGTCTGATGGCCCTGAGATTTCTGCAGCGACCATCGGACATCCTAGGGTGTCACCTCTCTCCTGACTGTGTGACCATTCCCCATACACCTTTCCAGCCAAGTCCTTATCTCCCACGTTATGGTGAGGGAAGAGAAAGTTATCTACTCTTCTCAGTCCCCATCCAAAACACATACTTTTTGGAGAAATAAAAGCATCCATCAGAGACCAAAGGATGTAGCGCCACCTAGTGGAAAATGTAGCCATCTATGTCAAATGGCTCACAATGAAAACAACTTACACACCACAAACCCAGCAAACCCAGCTAGAGCAGAGGTGCAGTGAGACTCAGCCACATTCCTCTTCGAAAATCCCTATCCTGTGAGCTCAGTGTACAACGGCCCATTTTAGAGGAGCTTAGCCTCACTCAGCTAAAAAGGCAGCTGTCGCGGTCCAGCTGCTTTCTGCATCTGTATCTGCAGGACTGCAGGACTTCTGGGCAAGTCTTGCTGCTACGAAGCGCAAGAAAGGATTTTGCTTGCACATAGGAAGTGCTAGCCCCACCTAAGTGTAAGGCACGTAGTTAGGCTTTGCTGGAATTCGAGGCACCCTGCATTCTCTGCACACCCTCTGATAAAGGAATACAAGGGGGATGTGCGCAAATGGCACACAGGAATACAAAGCAATTAGCTTTTGTTTGTTTAGTGACAACTTCCCCATTGACAGGGTTTTTAAAATCAAGCTTAATGTGATTTTAGTTTCAGACCACAAAGAAAGGGAAGAGCGGCTCCAATGCGGTGTTCCAGAGCGCATTCAGAATCACACAAGGTAAATTTTCTACTTCCTATTATACCGTGACCAGCCCCAAGCAAATAAAACTTCAACAGCCATTCCAAGGTGCTCACAACAACATTTTTCAACGTATATAAAATACAATTTTATGTCTATCATATTTATAGCATGGGGGGGAATCAGTGTTCTCTCAAGTTCAGGAAATACTCTGCCAAACAAAACAAACCTCTCAGGAATCCAGAGCTTCATATATTTAGAGGGAGAATTGTTTTTTATAAAGTCTGGGTCCCTCCATTCCCTTGGGTATTGGCCAAGGCCCCTTCCTCCTTTTTCTCATGGGGTGCCATTAGGACTGGCATTCATAAGGCATGATCTAGGCGACTCTGACCTGCAAGGCTTAGCACAAACCCTGCCTGCCTAGTGCACAGCTTAAAGCGATGCACCAAAGTGGCTATCCCAGTCAGCGAAGTAACTTCAGTCACTAGAAACCAGACTTGCAAGTCCTCCCAAACCACTTTTGAGGAAAGTGAATATCCAGTGTAATTTTCCAGTCAACTGCAGGCAGTTTCTACCCACTAGCTCCAGCCTAGGGAAATGAGATGTCTTTCAACTCTCTCAGACATATGAGAAAAACCTCTCTCTCCATTTCCTCTGTGGCACATGCTTCAGAGCTGAGTGTCCTGCCTTTATGCCCCTGTTCTGGGGGTGCCCTTCTGTCTCTGGTGTCTGATTCTTACCATCGGTAACTAAAGGTGCCTTCTTTGCCTGCCAGCACAGGCTTTGGGATTCAATGCCACACAAGGCAAAGTCCCTGCTCCCTGCTCCCAAAGAGCTTAGGTTCTTATCTCTGGTATTGCTCTTACCAGCTTGGCTGCCTGGCTTCACTTTCAGACTGGAGATTGGGAATCATAGTGGGGTCCTCAGCTTGCACTGGGTCTGTGCTGTATTTCTCTAAGGCATCCAGCACACCAGGAGTTGCCACCTCTGCCCTGGCTTTGTCACTGAGGAGGGCCAAGGGGCTGCCGCACTTATTGTCGCTTATATTTTCTCCAGCACAGGACGATTGATCTCTTAGAAATGGTAAAGGCTGCTTCTACTTTTCAAGTGCAAAAGCAAGAAAGAAAGGAGAGAAAGAGGCACAGAGAGACAGAGTCAGGCAGGACACAGAGAGCAGTAGCAGTTCTAGAAAGCCAGGAAACAAAGAAATTGTCATCCAGTCTTCCTGGTCCCACGTGGAGACTTCTGCACTAAGCTGACTGCAGCCAGAGGCGGTCCTCCACACCCAGCCCCTGCAGCGGCTTCAGGACTTGTTCGGCTTACTCTGGGGACCCCCTTCAATAACAGTCACTGCTCATCCTTGAGCTCTTTGGCCTTCATCCACACGGGTTTTTTCGCTTATCACTCTAATTTGACAAAAATATGTCTCTTTCAAAATCACACACAGGAGAGACAGAACAAAAATGTCTTCTTTTCTTCCCTTCTGAGTTGCCTCATCCCGTTTTCCCTTGTTCAGAAGCCAGTTATTTAACGCAGTTGTGGACTTGCCGAGGAACAGAGCTGCCGTTTATAACTGCACTGCGGAATAGGGATGCCTGGAGCACAGGCCAGGCACTCAGGGAAGGCCCGCCTAGTTGATGATGGATGGGAAGAACGCAAGGGTCGTCCTGTCTTCAGATATAGAAACTTTAAAAATGAAGGTTTATGAGCCGGGATTTCTTTTATGTAGGAATTGACTGAGGAATCCTCTAAACTGGTTTAAAATAAAAGAGCAAAGGTGGTCTGAGAGTCGATTTATTATATAAGGCTTCAGAAGTGAAATGGAGTGGACGGCTCCCAGGCAACAGGTGGCAAGGAGCCTCCTGCCAGAGGATGCAGCTGAATTCTGAAGTCCTGAACAGCTACAAGGACCTCCTTGCCCCTTATAAAGCTTGTAAGGGTGGGCCTTGCTCAGGTACGGTGGGCTGACCCCTGCTTTAAATGGTCTGGAATCCCTAGCCTAAATGCTAAGGGAAAATTAGATGTTAAAACTTCAGATTCATCCCTCTGTCCCTCTGACAGCACAGTATTTATTCTGTGGATGAAGAGAAAACATATCCTAATAAATATCCAGGTCACTGTTCTTAGGATCCTGCCCCTCCCCTGCTTCCTCCTGCTCTTTCAAGCCTCTCTTCATCACTCTTCCTGTACCTACTCTGATGCTGTTTGCTCTTTTCTGTTTCTTTTTTTTCATACAAAAACTTTTTTGAATTTTTTTTATGAGTTATTCAACCCAAGCATGGTAGTATATACCTTTGATCCTAACACTTGGGAGGCAGAGGCACGTGAATATTTGTGAGTTCCAGGACAGCCTGGTCTACACAGACAGCTCCAGATCAGTGAGGACTACATAGTGAGACCCTGTCTCCATTAAAAATTAATGTTATTCATATTTTCCCAAGCTGGAAATAGCTCAATGTCAACTGTTGAGCTGTTGAATGTATATATTAATATATATACATTATATGTGAATGTGCATATAATAATGGTATAATGCTGTGTGAATAGGCCATTGGCACATGAAACTATGGATTAATGTCAAATGCTTTGGCAAATTTCAGATTTCTGCTGTCCTCAATTTATTTTCAGAGTTTCACGCATCTACACAATGTTTTGCAATTATATTCACCTCCTATTACCCTCTGTTATCTCCCTTCCTTTTCCTTTGATTCCCTTCTTCCCAACTAGTGCCCCACAGGCTACATGACTGAAGCAAACATTGGCACTCAGTAGCTGCACAGGAAGGAGTGAGGCCTCATGAGCTCCTCCTCCACCCATGTTGGAATCCTGAATGTGCGAGTCCTCGTGCAGGTATTAGCCCTGACTAGGTGCAGCCTTTCTCTTGATTCGCTACTTATATACAGCTTTACCCTCGGCGGCGCAGAATAAATACCTTCTCTCCCACCAGGACAAGCTCAAATTCCACTTCTTTAAGAGCCCCTTTCCTTATCTTGATGTAGGTTGGACCCTACCTTACCCTGTTATGTAATGTTATAGTCTGTTTTTCTTCTTTCTACTTTTCATCATGGAAAGTCAATAACTTCCTGGATAACTTTCAGATTGCTGTCTATGTCCTCCCACAAAACTAAATGAAACATACACAAATGCGCAGTTGTTATTTTTGTTTGGACAGAAGAAAAGGAACAACAGAGTTTCTAAACAAATTTAAAAGAAACTGCCCTTGGGCCTCAGCTTCTGTAAGAGAGGTGATCCTGCACTGGACCAAGAACACAACACCGGAGTCGGGCTGCCTGGATTTTCATCTCATCTCTGCCACAACCAGCTGTGGAACTTTGGAAAATTAAACTCTTTCTTACGTTGCTGTTTTGTTAGAATTGAAGAATTCACCCTGCAGAGTCTCCAAGCTCTTTGCTTTGATTTTTTTGTTTTGTTGTTTTTTGTTTTGCAATTGGCTTTATTTTGTGATGTTTTCATCTAGATAGTAGGCTACCTAAGGACACAGTACACTTAGATTAAATGTGGCTGGCAGAATCTCTGTTCATAGTTTAGAGCTGGAGAATTTCAATTCATTGCTATAAAAGGAATATAGGTAACCACAAATTGTTCAGTGAGCATTCAGTCCCCTGTATGAATCTGGTATCTACCAACTGAAGCAGTTTAAACTATCCTGACATGTAACTGTTATTTCCATTGTCAAAGCAGTGCCTACAAAATTATCTTGACTGAATGGAGATTATTAATTTTATTCCAAAAGAATTTATACTGGAGCTATTTCAGCTTTCTGTATCTTTTCTCTGCAAACCAAGGAACTTGGGCACTTGAGACATAGAGATCATCATCACCAATGGAACAGTCTTCACCTCTGAAGTATGATATACACTTAATGTAGCACAGTATGTGCATACGTATATGTCATGTACATATGCACACACACATGCACACACATATATGTAAACCTATCTTATTTTGCCATGACAATTTAACTTACCAGAAAGCATTCTTCATCTTTGGAGAGGACACAGACGGATCCAAATTCTACAATCACTCCAACTTTGGATTGCTTCCTAGGTTCTAATTCTCAAGTGTCTTGGTGAATGGGTCACAACTACCCAAAAGACACACTTGAATTTTGGGGGAAATGAATGGGAGAAGAGCAGCATTGTGTTTCCTAATTGGACTTTTCCTTTGCTATCCTATGCAGAAGAGCTCGGAGACTCAGTGCCCTGCTCACACTTATTATTGGTCTTTACTGTGCTTATTAAACACGTGGGGGGCATATGTATATGGAATGAAATGAAACATGCTACATAATTAGATAGCTTGAAAAGCATGGAGACAGGACTGTTTCAAATCAACCACCAATTAGGAAATGACACCATCTCGTCTTCAGCAAGAATGCAAGGAATACATTGACAATACGATGGTTCCAGATGATCTAGGGTCTTGGACAGCCCCGCTCCATAAATTTGACAATGCTGAATCTCTCCACACTTGATGCATATCTTTCCAGCTGCCAGTGGGAGATCAAACATAAGAGTGGAAACAAAAACCCAAATATAAATTTGCTAATCAAAATGTAAGTCCAAGCTTGGCGCCTGATTCATTTGTCTCCTCCAGTGAATGATTCTACCTAATTCCATTGTAAAATAACACTTGTTTTGATTTGTTTCTATTTATCTACCACTGATTTTAAACGATCTTGCTTACATTTAATCTACAAGTTCATGAGATAATTTATTGCCTGCAATCGGCAGAGTGCCTCCATTTACTATTATTATAACCGTGTCATTCTTCCCAGGCTTCACCCTAGAATATTATGACAAACTAGCAAGAACGTAATTTTAACACACATAAAAATTATTACCATGCAGCTGTGCAAGTATTTCTTTCCTGTACTGAGGTCCACAATCAATTCTATTTGTGCATACTGCACAAAGAAAGTAGTAATTTAGCACCCCTTGATTTTTTCCTTTTTCCTGAAATGTATTGAGGAGGTAGTTAAAGGCCTGTAAACCCTCAGCTTTGTGCCAAATATCTGCAGAACTCCTTTTGCAAAACCTGGAAGAAAATAATTAAGAAGCTGCTTAAGCAACCATTTGCCACAAACCAGATTGAGGGATTTGAAATATGTACAAATATTTTTAAATAATGCCCCAAAGGGGAAATTCGTACTAATAAGTAAGATCTGCTGCAGCCCGTGCTGCTGGCTCTGCGTCCTGGGAGCACACATGAGTAAATAGAAACAGGTTCCAACGTTTTTCATCTTCCCTAAGGTATCTGAAAGAAATCCTCTGATTTTAACTGCTACAAATCTGGGGCAGAGCCTTTTCTAATAAGATTCCCTAATCTTCGTAGCACAATAGTCTCTGTGTTGGAGCAATCCCATGACTCAAAATTCCCCAGCAGTTACTGCAATGGGATGAACTTCTGAGATGCAGATAACATTAAGGCTGTGATTTATGCCCTGATTGATAACATAGTCAGTGGAGGCAACCTGTCCCAGAGAAAGAATCCAAAAAGCTTTGCATAGTGTTTACAATACAGATAACCTCCTGGCTGACGTGTATAGAGGAAAACCTTTGATTGAAGAAAGAGGCTATAAGATCCTGTGAACCCAGATAGCATAGGCGAATTTCTTGTATATCACTCTTCAGACAATTATGGCACTTTAGTCATTCTATTTGGTCACAAATGCCTAACTGATTTTTATAGTAATATGGCTTACAAAGAGTACTTGATAAATATAACAAAATCATTCTATGCTAGATCCTAGGGGGCAGGCCATGGAAATGCTGTTAAATGATAATATTTCTTTGTTGTACATCATATTAGGTCCTTCACTGTGACTGGAGCCAGAATCTAATTGGAATGTTTAAGAGCTTCCCAGACCAATAAATCCTCTGACTTTTTGCTACTCGACATGTGGCCTGTGTCCCAGCAACATCAATGTCACTGTAGTTTGCTAGAAATGCAGAGTCTCGGGCCTTGACTTAGACCTCCTGGGGCTGAATCTGCATAAAGATCAACAGGGGCCTTGCAGGTGTTTCTGGCATACTGGAGTTGGAGAAGCTCCCCTCTATCCTGTTTGAGAGCAAGCGGCAGCCATAATCAATGAACAGTGAGAGGGAACGAAATGTGGCCACAGGTGACCACATTATTCTTTGTCTCTTCTACATCCTTCCCACGTCCTTTTTGCATAGATGTGAACCAAAATCACTCACCTGGCCGTTATTTGAAAACTAGTCAATCCACAGGGTGGCCATGCTTTGGAAGATAGGGGGAAAAAATCACGAAGACACTAGCAGAGAACTTGATAGAAGAATGTCTGTGTTCGTGGAGGATATACTTGGATTAACCCTGATGAGTACATTGTGTGTAGAGCAGAACTCTATATACCCTGACATCCACCAGCTGTTCAGATGTACGTCACCCATACTGATCACTGCAGCCTGCCATGAGCCCATGCACTATAAACAGGCTTCACCGGTCTCTGAGAAAATACCCATCTTAAAGAACTTGTTCTTATACACAGAAGGCTAATCTATATTTAAAGGATAGAGGAAAAAGAAGGCAATAGTCTTTGGATTTTTGCCTTCTGGTGTACTTCTGGAGTTTATGGTTATAAGGAATGTGAGATAAGCTACCATGTGTATCCTTTTTAAAGATTAGTCACAGCCTCAAGACTCTCTTAGCTGACTGAATTGAACATTAACTTTTTGAGCTACCAAAAGGACTTTCCTAGATACCTTTGAAAGATCAATTTGCAGAATAAATAACATACTGTTTATCTACCTCCCCCAAAGCCAAAGTGGAGTGGTTCCTGCAGAATGTGGAGATCAAGCTGGAGTCAGGCTGGGAACCCTTGTCCAAAGAGACATCTTTTGCTGAACTTTAACTTCTCAGCGACAAGTCTCTGAAACAAAATATAGTGGCTTGTTCTGTTGTTGGCTAACGGGCTATCCAATTTGACTCTTTCCTTGTAATAGCAAGAGAACCCTATCAGCTTTCATGTTTTGCAGGAAATGAAAAATAATGGAACTGGATTATTTTAGTTTTAAAGTCCTTGAGTCAATCAAGACTGTGACTCTAGGGTCCTATCACTGTTTTGCATTCCATCAAGACTGTTGGCAGTCAAGCTGGATACAGCCCAGTGTTTCCGTAAAGAAACAGAAATGTTCAGCAAAAATCAAAGCTATCATATTAACACACAGCAGATCCTTCAGTCAAACCAGGTCACAGAACCAAGACTAAAGATACCTAAGGAAATGTTCATTACTGTTTCTGTCTGTCTTCCAAAATTGTTGTACTTGATGAAATTGAATAATGACATCTATGGTGCATCTTTATGGTGCTCACACTTCACAAAGCCCCATCAAACATAATATTTTATTTGATACCTTGAAGATACCTGTAAGAAATGTATTAACATCCCTGTGTTATAATGAAAAAACCCTCAATTCCCAGAGCTCAGCCTAACTTCTCATGGATAATAATGAAAGAGATAATACAGAGGGAGGTCAATACTATATTTAACATGATATTAATTTTATATGTCAAATTAACTGGAGTAAAGATACTCAAGTATGTAGCTAAACTTTATTTACAGGTATGTGTGTATCAGAGGAATTGAGGGTATTGAGAGAGATTAGCACTTGAGCTGGTTAACTGAATAAAGCAGATGACCCTTTCCAAGGTGGGCGCTCATCATCCCATTCCATTCATCCAGGGTGTGAAAAGAATGAAAATGCTCAGGCAGGTTCAATTCCCCCTGACCCCCTGCTTAAGCTGAGGCACTGATCTTTTGTCTTCAGGACTCTGGCTTTCAGGCCTTCAGTCTTATACTGGAACCTACCCGACTGGCCCCTCTAACTCAGAGGCTTTTGAAGTACCATCAGCTTTCCTGGTTCTCTAGCTTGCAACAGCATACTCTGGGGCTTTTCCCTGCCATGACTTCATGAGCCAATACCTATCGTAAGTTTGTTTCTAGATTTATCCCCGTGACTCCACTTCTCTTGAGATTGCCAATGTTTGACACCACAAGAAGTGAAAAGTTCACCAAAATAATAATAATAATATAGAGAAATGCCCTGTAAATAAAAGCTAGAACGCTCACACAAGGCCATTTCCTAGAGCAATGCACTGTGGAGAGCTCCTCCCTGATGCTGATGCAACCTCTATTCTACTCTTGGGAGCTCCATTTCTCTCTTGGAATTTTTGTAAAGTTTCCATGCTCCTTAACAACTTTCTTACTCACCATACCCAAAAGTAAATACTCTTCCATTTGAAATGGGACAGCAGAAATTTGACTGGACATGAAAAAGCAAATAAAGCCTCACGCGCCAGTTAGTTATGCCCATACCTTGCTGCCTACAGGGGGATAAGCTCAGAACTGCGGGAGCTTTGTCTTACAGACCCAGTAATGTACTCTGTATGGAAACTACGGACTTAGGGGTAAGTCACATGTACATTCAAATCCCAATGCTCCCCTTCAGAGCTAGGGAAACTTTTTTGCACCTCTCTGATAACTGCTTGATACAATAATGTCTGTAACTTCCATTATAGTATTTTAGGTTATGACCATGACAATATGAAAGTGAAAATACTTTGGATTTTAATTCCAAGTATAGGCATGCTCTCAAGAGCGTACAGCTCAAGGTAGTCAGTTCCCATTTTGACCAAGAATATGACACCAGAATCCATTGCAGTTGCTTCTCCTATGAGATCTTCATCTGCACAGACATTCGGCGAGTTTGCATACTACATAATTTTAAAAATGTTTACCACTAGCCAGGCATGGTGGTGCACGCCTTTAATCCCAGCACTCAGGAGGCAGAGGCAGTGTCTCTCTGTGAGTTCAAGGCCAGCCTGGTCTACATAGTGAGTTCCAGGCCAGCTGAGGCTACAGGGAGACCCTGTCTAAAAAGACCAAAAAAATAATAATAATAATAAATGTTTACCACTGATGAAACTGGCATCCTCTCAATTTGTATGATAACATAGAAGTTGTCTTTAATTAATAAAATTTAATAGCACTCTGAGATTTGTGGACTGATCCAGATGGCTGAGAACCTTGCGCACCACTGGTGAAGAGGGACAGGACTTAATAAGCACTATAACTTACAACGTGGAGACTGTATCCAAGGCATCATCCCTGACTGATCGTCTGCCCAGACATACCCTTCAAGGGCTCCTAACTGCATGATGCTTCAGAAGAAAGAGCCCAAGTTTAGACATTCAGATCTGGATCACAGGTCCCAGAAGCCAGGATTTTATGGGTTATTTTCTCTTTCTTGACTCTTGACTTCAGGTCACCATTCAGTCAAGACTGTCCTTTTACTTCACTGGCTGCCCCTTCTCTTTTCATGGCTGATTCTTTATCTACCTGACCTTACCCTGTTGAATGGCCAAGGGCTCTGGCCTCATGACTCTCTTTTCCCTTCGCCCCTCTCTACATAACTCATCCCATATTTGTAAGTGGATATTGGCAAGCTGCTGCTCTTCCTTAATTCGCGTCTCCAGTCAGATCTCCTTGGGTCTAGTCTCATTTCTTTCATCTGTTTCGATAGCTCATGGATGTTCAAGAAGTACTTCAAGCTTCCCATGCCTATAATCTTAATTCCTTACTGTCTTTCCCATCCTCATGCACACAGCAGCTTTACGTTCCCAGAAGTACAGAGCAAAATACCTTGGAGGTGTCTTTGATTCATTTTATTCTCTTAACACCCCACTCAAATCCATTGGCAAATCCTGCTGGCTGATTTCAGAAGCCTGTTTCTCTCCATCTTGATCACCACCACCTTACCATTAATTCTATCCCAGGTTGTTACAAAGGCTTCCTCCCTGATTTCTGCAGAATCAGTTCTCTATGCAGGAGGCAAAATGATGTATTAAAAGTTAAATCCAATCAGGTCATCTGCTCAAAAAGCCAGTCTTATTAGTGACATAGAGACCCTATAACCACGCCTTACCCCCACTTCTAGTCTCCCTGACCTCATCGCTCCTCACTCATCTCCATCCAACTGAACAAGCACTACTGCTATTCTAACAAGCAAGTACACTCTGCTTGTGGTGTTTTTGTGTCTGCTTTCCTCCTCCTGGGTGTAAAAACCACTTGCCAGCTTTTTCCCTACCTCACAAGCAAAGGGAGTCTCAAAAATCACATGATCAGGGAGAGCTTTTTTAATTATCCTCCATGGAAACCATGCTTCAGTATTTCCCGTCTATAGTCTTTCCACAAAGCCTTTATCATTGGCTCATGTCTGACTGATGTACTTTTCATTCAAACAAAATTGCCTGGCATACAACAGCTGTTTTATAAGCACTGCTGAATGAATGAATAGCCACTGGCCCACCATTTTCATGACTGTTCTCCTCTTCACTATTATCCTTCAATGCTTCCTCCACCTTCTACAGTGGAGGTGCATGGTCACCCAGTGCTGGTGGCATGAATATATACTATGACCATACATTGATCCTGGCTTCCTTCTAAGCAGCCCTAGGTTTATAACTCTACGTTCAGACAGTTATGCCAGAGCAAATTCTCAGTCAATAAAAGAGACTCACATCTACCCACTTACCGCTTATCAAGGATGGTAGCGATTATGTTTTAAGGGAAATCAAAGATGGTACTGCACAATGACCAAACACATGAGTAAACTGGGTAAGACACTTGGATCTGAATTCAGGCACTTATGCTGGCTTTCACCTTGTCTGAATGTCTTCCAATTCTAAACTGATGAAACCAACATGAATAAAGTCTGGCTATATTTCATTGCAGAATAAAAAGCACAGCAATAGGATGTGGGTTTCTTGGGGGAGATAAATTATTCACAGAAGTGAGTGATTGTGATTGTCTTTGATTAAGATGCTCTTTCCTCTTACTAGGTTTAGATTGATATTGTACCCAGATATAAAGGAGAAAATATTAAGTGTAAATAGTTTTGAAGAAACCTTGGAACATACTTTGTGGATGTGTCGCCTCCTTTTTGTTTGGTTTAAGATTGTTCTGATTTAAATATGAAAGATTCTCAACAGGCTCCTGTGTTCAATGTTTGGTCCCCACCTGGTTGGCTTTGCTTAGGAGGTAGTAGAAACCTTGAAAAGTGGAATCTCACTAAGGGATGCAAAACTCTGGGATGGGCCACTGGTTGGGTCTTGTCCCTATTTCCCTCTGCTTCCTAAGTGAGAACCACTTCCTCTGAATGTTGCCATCGCAATACCAGTCCATTAAATATATTAGGGCAACTAACCACAGACGGAACCCTCTGAAACTGTAAACTACTGTATGTAATTTCTCCCTTTACATTTTTCTCTCAGATGTTCTTTTCCTAGTGACAAGAAAGTAACTAATTCAAAGGTAAAAAGTATTTAAATGTCCATTTAGTTACTTTGGTACTCAGTAAAGTACCCAACCTAATAAGAAGGTTTTTTCAACTTTGATTCAGTTGAAATTCCCTCTACTCTTTGATTTTATTATTTCTGTCTGTAAGTCCTTCCAGTAGGCTGTATTTATATTATTGATATAAATTTTTAACACTGATTTATATTATTGATATCTTAGAACTAATAAACTGCATTACCATTGACTTAACCAAATATCATATATTAGGTAGCTTGTAAGCAACAGAGATGTATTTCTCACAGTTCCTGAGGTTTTATCCAAGATGCAGGCACCAGCAGATTCCATATCTGGTGGAGCTGTTTTAAAGATGAACTCAGCGAAAGGGAAAGACAGCTCTCTGAACCCCTGGAATGGAAACAATCTTATTCCTTACTTCAAACCATAACTGTGAGAGGCTAGGCTTCTAACGTGGGGATTTTGGAAAGACACGAATATACAGGCCACACCAATTAGAGGAATTCTAATTAAACTTGTTTTAGAACTGCTCTTCCTCATCTAGTCTGTGCTATTAATATTGATATGTGCCAAATCTGTACCTGTGCATGACATGCATAAAGGACCTATGCTTCTGAGAGAAACAATTTATATGTAATTCGCCTTTAATAAAATTGTGTTTTCAAAATAAAGTCAGTATATTTTAGTGAGTCTGCTTTGTCATCATTGAGACATCAAATAGTTTCCTTAAAGACTTACAAGAGTTAATAACAGTCTAGGCCTATATGAAAATTGTGTGTTCTACATTTCACTGAAGAAATTACTAAGCTACACAGTGTCAATACCTAGTATGACTTTACAAGAATGGCTTTTCAAACCGGGCAATTGACTTAGAAGACATTGCTTTAACCTTGTACTTTAAAAATGTTGTGACATATTTATCTTTACTGGCCCTGAATTTTTTATTAATTCACTATTTATTGGCTTGTTTGTAATTTTTATTACTTGAAATACCTCTAGGAGCCATCAGATCTACAGATCAAATAATTTAGGCATAAATTATAAGAATTAAAACTGCCTCGGTGGACACAATGGTGAGATATGGGAAAATTTATATTTTGCACCTGATGGTCAACAAACTAGCAGTTTGCTTTTCCAGAAGGACAGAGACTTTCATGACAGGGTCCTCAGAAACGTTCCGCATCTGCTGCCATGAGATTCAATATGGCCTGTTCATTCTCGTTGCAGCCTTGAGGCTTGAAAGTCATCCAAAAGCCAGGGACTGATCTAATGTCATTTGGCTTATACCCAAATTTAATGAAACTTCCTAGAGGGAGCTGATTTTGTTCATTATCCTTTATGTAGATAATATGTGGAATTAATTCTCCTTCACTAAGTTATCATTACATCAAACAGACAAACAGATATAATGCTATTAGAAATAATGGAAGGAATTCAGCCACTGCTAACATTAATGGTTTGTTTTGTCTCCTGTGTTCCTGAGAAATTCCTCCACCTCACTGCTTTAGCAGATGAAAGGTCAAGGCTAAGGTCATCACATTTTCTGCTCCTAGAAACAGGTCTGCTCTCTCTCTCTCTCTCTCTCTCTCTCTCTCTCCCTCCCTCCCTCCCTCCCTCCCTCTCAGGCCTTACTCCCTTGGAACTCTGAATAAAGCTTGGACAAGGAGACATGAATGATCTGAAAACCTTCTCCAGTTATGAGGAGGGGAGACATGGGTATCCATCATATGAATGTGAATGTTTGCATTTATTTGGCAATATAATCACAAAATAAAATTTTCATTTAGCAATGAGATTATAAAAAGTTATACACGGGATATTTTAACATTTTGGTCTTGGAATTAGTGTTTTCTAAATATTCAACAATGATACTTTCATATTTATTAATATGCAGGGTGAGTAAAGGCTGGTCAGGTAACACTTGTATTTAGCCTATTCAACCCTTCTTTGCTGAAAAAAAAAGGCTTTTACCAAGCATCTCTTGTCTGTAGAAAATAGAAAATTACAGAACTATAGATGCAATGTAAAAGACTCACATGTACACATACTTGCACATATATAATAGGAAATGTGTGCTATATACATGTCTGTGAAGATATATTAATACATCCACAGAAGCATGCACTTACCCTTCTTTTGTTTTTACTCATTTCATGCTATTACTAAAAATATAAAGTAAAACAATGAAGACAGTAAGCTCTTAAGTGGTTAGTGACTGGGGAAAGGAGCAAACGAGTGAATATCAATAACTATAATTACTAGAGGACTACTCAGCACACACAGAAAATTCTTAGCATGAAGACAATAAGAAGAAAAGAAGACTGCCAGCCAAGATTAATAACAGGGACCAAATTTATTCTTCTGTTTTAAATAACTAAAACACCACACAAAGCTTATGAAGCCATGTTTGCTAACACATTAGAAATGAAAACAAGTGATCTCTGAGAAACACAAAACAAATTAGGTGAGCCTACCTTTGGTTGCCCTGGTTTGTTTCCTAGACAATTTCCCGGCTGTGACACAGAAAAGGGGAATCTGAGTAAAACCAATAAACCTCTTAAACTAAGGAGATGAAGCTAGGAACCTAAGACAGTCAAATTCATGGTGTTTTGGGGCAGAATAAGAAAAAGGAAGATGCAAAAAGGATTGCAGTAGTCCCCACTGAGTACTCAGTCAAGGACTGAAAATAACACACAAGGCCAGAGGAGGACCCACTCAGAGGGGTTAGAAAGGACAGTGAACAGATCAGACACAGCCAGGAATCACATAGTCCTCAGCAGCCAAGTGAGCGAGAGCCTCACAGTCCACCGGCCTGGACTGAAGCGTTGGGAGGAGCACTGCCCCAGGAGGGACGTGAGCAGCACTCTGCTGGACTGAAGCATTCTGAGGAGCACTGCCCCAGGAGGGACGTGAGCAGCACTCTGCTGGACTGAAGCATTCTGAGGAGCACTGCCCCAGGAGGGACGTGAGCAGCACTCTGCTACCACCCTACAATGCTGAAGAGAGACAGTGAAGGCGCAGCCTGTTCCCAAGCCACTGACCTTTATTCAAATATGAAACTCAAGAACTATTTCAAAAATGTAACAGTATCCAGTAAGAAGCAGAAATTCACACGTGTGGCATTAATTAAAAATTGTCAAGTATGCAATGCAGAAAAATAAGTCAGCTCATCAAAACCACTCCAGATATGACACCGGCGGTATTAAAACCATCATTACAGCCTGAGCTGATATATTCCAAATGTAGAGAAAAGATTGAAAATCTTAAGTGAAAGCTATAAAAAGCCTTAATTTAAATTGCTAGAAGTAGAAATTATAATATCTGCTTTGTAAAATATTCAGGCTGGCAATAATGGCGGATGACACTTCATAAGAAAAGCCTAGTGAACTTGAAGACAGAATAACAAAAAGGATCCACAATGAGACACACAGTAAATCACTGATAAAAAATAATGAACCCTGAATCAGTAAAATGTGAGACAATTTTAAGTGGCCAATATCTGAGTAACTATATTCTCTTAAAAAAAAGGACAGGGGTCAGAAACCATACTTGACAAAAAAATGGTTGGAAAAAATTCTGAATTTGACAAAGACTATAAATCTCCATAGTTAGTTAAGAAGCTTAACAAGCCAATGCGTAGATAGATATATTTATATATTAAATATTTATTAATGTATATAAAACTATATCATGCACATAGTAAGACAATTACTTAAAGCCAGTTATGAAATGAAAATCTTTAAAATAATGAGAGAGAAAAGATAAAAATAGATGGAAAAAAGTAGAAATATAATCAATTTCTCATTGTAAACAGCAAAAGCAAGGAGACAATGGAGCAACATTTTTAAAGGAGTGGGGAAAATATTAACCTGAAAGTCTCTATTTTACAAAAATATTCTTTGGCAACAAAAGTGAATAAAGGAGTTTTTTCAAAGTGCAAAAGCTGAGATAAGTCATCACCACGAAAACTAAACTGTGGCGGAAGTCCTAGCAATAGAACGACCCGCATAGTATTCTACACTGCTGAGAGTGGGTACGCGGCCGGAGCGATGATAAACGCAAGGGCACATGGCAAGGCTTTGATCTCCGTACATCTCTAAACAGAAACGGGCCATTTAAAGTAAAATAAAGCAAAAGTGCATTGAAGTTCTTATGCATACATTAAGTAAATCCTATGACATTAGCAACACAAGATATATATTATAAGGGAACCATTTACATGTCAAATTAAGTGGTTATTAGTGTGTTAACTAAGGGTAACAATTGTAAAAGCACTCAGTCCGAATGAAAAGGACAAGTGAGATGAGAGGACAGAAAACAAAGAACGAGGCGATGCATTCAAATCCAACCCACAGCTACTTTCCAAGTAAATAGTCTAAAATGCCATCTGAAAAGCAAAGCTTACAAAATTGGAAAATAAAGCAAGATAGGCTACCTGCCAGAGATCCTCACACTGAAAGAAGTAAGTTAAAATTACAAAGTAATGGATAAATGAGGGCGAAACACAGAAAGCAGAAATCATTCTATTTATGACAGAAAATATTGCCAAGACAATGAGGGTCATTTTATTCTAATAAAGAAATTATCAAAAAATGTAACAATCTGAAACTTATGCACCTAGAGTTTCAAACTATATGAAGAACCCCTGAAACTGATAGAAAAGCTTGACAAGTGCATGAGAGGGTCAGAGTTCTGTGTCTTTAATCCAACAGTGTAAGGAAGGGGCAGAGAAACATCTATAGAGGTAGGGAATTGCTGAACAACACTATAAAGTCAATGTGATAGAATCTGAAAGTTATAAAAAAGGTGGGATACATATGATAAACATTGCTTTCCTGTGAATGCATATCATCTACCAAAATCACTATATTCTTGGCCAAACAATAAATGTTAATAGTTTAAAAGAACCAAGTCTGAGTAAGTGAAGTTTGTTCTTGGACTACAATGAAAATAAACTAGAATGAATAATAAAAAGTATCTAGAAAATCTCCAGGAATTTGAAAATCATTTGATATCATCATGAAATATTTTTATATCAAAGAGAAACCAAAAGGAAAAATATTACACACTGAATTAAAGTGGAAACAGAACATATCAAAACTAAGCGATGTACCACTAAAGTACTAGTTGAATGAATATTTATAGCACTAAGCTCTACCTTAATCTTCTCTTCTCATTAAAGAAATCAGAAAAGCCAGGGGTGGTGGCACATGGCTGTTCTCCCTTTTGGGAGGCTGAGACAAGAGGATCATGTGGCCCACATGTGGACTACATAACACAGAGATCTGTTCAAGGCCAATTTGGGTTTTAGAGTGACATCTTCTCAAGGAGAGGTACCAGCTCACATATGACATATACACACATAAGCAGAGAAACAAATTTTTAAGAGAAAAATATTTTTGGTCTGGTGTGGTGATGCACACCTTTAATCCCAGCATTAAAGAGGGAGAGGCAGACAGATCTCTTTAAAATGGAGGCCAGACTGCTCTACATAATGAGTTCCAAGCCAGGTGGGGTTACAAGGAGACCCTGTCTTAAAAAGAGATTTCTGCAACTGAAATGTTTAACAATAATAAAATAGTAAAGGAAAAATGGTGGGCAATGAATAAGAGAGAGAAGGAAGGAAGAAAGGGAGGAAGGAAGGAAGGAAGGAAGGAAGGAAAGAAGGAAGGAAGGAAGGAAACACTGGGCCAAAGAGATGGTTCAGGGAGTAAAATTTCTTGTTATGTGAACCTGATACCTGAGTTTAATCATTCAAACCTATGATGGCACAGAACCCAGTCCCAAAAGCACTCACATGCATGTGACATACATGCTCCCACACTCACAAACACACATCAAACACAGATTAACAATAATAAAATGATTTCAAAAATGACAAAAAGGAAAAAGATTAGTGCAAATTAAACTCAATGTTGGCAGTAGAAGAGAAATAGTAAAGAATAGAAGTTAACAAAATGGAAAACAACAGGGAAATTCATCAAACAAAGTGTGTTCTTTAAGAACATGAATAAACTTCTAGCCAGACTCATAAGGGATGCAACTTATTGATACCAAGAATGAGAGAGATAAAACTGACACTAACTCTATCGTTCTTAGAGTTGTATTAATGAATTACAAATTTATATCAGCAAATGTGACCAATCAGATGGTACGAGTTCACTCCTTGAAAACAGCCACCAAGGATCACTCAAGGATGAATGCACAGAATGAATATCCTGAAACCGATAAAATGAATTTTTAGATAAAATCTTCCCACAATGAAAACCCCACGTACACATGGCATCACTAATGAATTATGACAATCATTATGAAAGAAATATAAATTCCACACAAACTGTAACAAAAAGTTGAAGAGGAAAAAATAACTCCCAATTCATTCCAAAAGGCCAAAATTATTGACACTCAAACCAGAAAATATTACCAAGAAAACTAATATGTATATAAATGTTTATAGATTTTTTAAAATTAAGCAAAATCCAACAAAATGCAAAAGGACAATGCATAATCACCTACTAAGGTTTATTCTAGTAATCTGTGCATCCCTGAGACCAGCTGTTCAGTCTAGATGAATCAGTGAGATCCAGTTTAGTGAGACACTCTGTCTCGAAGAACAAGGTAGAATGTGAGAAAGACTGAGACTGACCTCTGGTCTCCACATACATGTGCACCAACACACACGCATACACACACAAACCCACAAACATGTAATAAAATAGAATAAGAGTGAGAGTAACTACGTTCCCAATCTAGGATGAAATGTGGATTGGAACTATCAAGGGAGACAGTTTCTAACCTTAGCCAGGACACCAAAAAAAAAGGAGATACACAGAATGTAAGTGGCTTTCCAGATACTGAAAGGCGCAGATAAGTCGTCGAGAACATGAGGGAGGAAGCAATCTGCCATCTTCCATTTTCAGACCCTGGCAATCTTTTCAGGAAAACAATTAATCAGTGGTGAAAGTATGCTAGAATTAACTGAAGAAATAATCACAGCCTCTAAAGGGAGAATGAGCAACTAAGCGAGAAACATGCAACTGAGAAATATGGGGTCCATGACTTTGAGAGGCACCTACAGGCTCAGCAATGGACGATGTTTGAGGACTGGAGCAAAGGAACAGCCCTCAGGAAGGAGGAAGCTTAGGAAAAGAAGGAAAGAAGAGGTGAAGCCAAGTTCTAAGTGCAGAGGTTGAAATGGAACTAATGGTATATCCATGGGGATGCCTCCTGAAAAGCTATTTGCCTTCCAAAGAAGGATGGATAGGCTATGGGATGTACGCAGAGGAAGAGGATTGTGAAATGGGTTGTGCCTGCTTGAAAGTTTCTATCTTTTCAGGGAAAAAAAAGACCAAGGTAATTAGAAGACTTCTATCAAGAACTTTAGAAGATGGCTAGAAATGTAAATGGAATAAAGTTAAGTAAAAACTTTGGCAGGTTATATAGTAAAGGCTAAGTTTAAAAAACATAAATTACTATAAAGCTAGTAAACGACATGCACGTTTTATTGTAGAAGTAAAAGCAGATAAAACAAGTGGTTGATTTAACCAAGAGTTGGAGGTCAGCCAAGTGGGCACAGCCAGCGGTCGAAAGGGGGATACAATTTTGGTTGCCTCTTAATATGTATTGAAATGGATCTTCAGTTCTGATAAATCCATCCTTTCACTGAGGAGCTGTTTACTTAGAGTCTAGTAGAACCCGTGTTGTGGAGCATGCAAGAGCAATTATCTCCAATGAAGGTTAGCAGTATATAATCCGTAGGAGAATGAATACACTTATTGATTCTTATTCTTTGCTGCAGACATTAGGCTGCAATTGAATCCCCACATCTTTACATCAAGGAGAGATTTTAAGGGTATAATATTCAACACTGTCACTTTATTGATGAGAGACACAGAAATGAGGCGGGCTCTTCCTAAAAGAAGTAGAAGGTAAAAGAAGGTCTTTCTGGCTTGCAGTTAGTATTTTAGCCACACCTTTATCAAAAAATTTGATAAAGATTGAAGGAAAATCACCTATTATCTTCAATATAGTTGTTTTAAATTTGAGACTATCTTAATACAAGGTAATCATTACTAGTACATTCCAAAATTGACATTCTTTTACATTTACAACTGAATATAAGGCAAATTTTAAATTGTTTGTAATTCCCAGTTTTTTTATAATTTCATTCCCTACTTATTAAGGAAACATTTTATATGGAGCTGATTGGTATCTTTGTTTTCTTGTTTATATTACAGCAACAAATAAATAAGAACAAAAAATAAATAATAAATAAATAGATAAATAAATAAATAAGAACAAGAAGTTATTTCCAAATGGGAATATAAGATCATAGGTTTCTTGAAGTCAAGAACTACTTCGCGATCCAGCATTTGGCACACACGAAAAGTGCTCAAAATCCTTCCTGAATGAATTATAAAATGTGATAAAGGATCACAACAGTCCTGATCAGAGTCAAGGGAAGCTCAAGCTCAGCTCTTCTAAGCCTTGAAGGCTGCAGAGAAGGTGACATCTGGCAGGTACAGGCCCCCACAAAGGGGAACTTCATTCTTCTACACAACAAAGACTCAGGCAGGAGATGAAAGATCCAAGGGATGGTGAAGAACACATTCTATTCTATGCTCAGGCTCTTCACTGGGTGCTGGGGAGTGAAAACATTCTCTGAACTGCTTGAACAGAAAATATGATGTGGGGCAGAAACTGAGTACAGTGGTATTTGGAGTCAGTCCAAGTTTTGATTATAGAATAGTAACCAGCAATTTAGACTGCGCAATGGACTTGACCCACTGCCGTTCTCTACGCACTCTCTTGATATGGACTACATCATGTCACCACGGATCAGTGAACTTTCAAAAATACAGGACAAGAGTTCCCCTTTCCCCATGGTTACTATGGAAATCAGTGCGGAGATCTCAGAAAGCTCAGAATTGATCTACCATATGATTCAGTTACATCACTCTTAGGCATAAACTCAAAAGACTCTGTAACATACTACAGAAATACCTGCTCATTCATGTGCATTGCTTCTCTTTTCATAACAGCCAGTAATGGGAAACAACTTAGATGTCCATCAGCTGACAAATGGATAATGAAGGTGTGGCATACACACACAATAGAATATTAGTCAGCTCTCTAAAAATGAACTTACTAAATGTGAGGGTAAATAGGTGGAATTGGAAACATCATCCTGAGTGAGGTAACTCAGACCCAGAAAGACAAATGTCACATGTTCTCTCTCGTGGCTGGAGGTTAGCTTTGAAATTCTAAATACGTGTGCTTCAGTTTGAAAGTTCAGAGAAGTCATGAAACTAAGTAAAGCACCATGGAAGTGAAGAGTGAGGATGGCTTCCTGGGAGGGGCAGTAAAATGTAAGATCTCTCCAATGAAAGTTTCAAAACTGAGGAATGAGACAGAGGAAGACACTAGGAGATGGAAAGACCTAACATCCTCATGGATTGGTAGAATCAATATTGTGAAAATGACCATCTTACCAAAAGCAATTTATAGATTCAATACAATCCCAATCAAAATACCCATGACATTCTTCACAGAGCTTGAAAAAATCATCCTAAAATTCATATGGAATAAAAAAAAAAAGGCCCCAGATGTCAAAACAATCCTGGGCAAAAAGAACAATGCTGGGGGGACTCACCATATCAGATATCAGACTATATTACAGAGCTATAGTCATAAAAACAGCATGGTACCGGCACAAAAATAGACACATAGATCTATGGGACACAATAGAAGCCCCAAGCATGAGTTCATATAGGTTCAGCCACCTGATATTCAACAAACATGCTAAGAACACACAGTGCAGGAAAGATAGCATCTTCAACCAATGGTGCTGGCAAGACTGGATCACCATTTGTAGAAAAATGAAACTTGACCCTTAAGTTTCAAAGACCTCAATATAAAACCTGTAACTCAGAAACTGCTAGAAGAAAACATAGGCAGCACCTTCCAAGATATAGGCATAGGAAAGGACTTTCTTTTTTTAATATTTTATTTATTATTTTTATTTTATGTGTATGCGTGTATTGCCTGCATGTAGGTAGGTGCACCTGTGTCATGCAATGGCTGCAGAGGACAGAAGAGGCTGTGGTATCACCTGGAACTGGAGTTACAGACAGTTGTTAGGTGCCATGTGGGTGCTGGGATTCTAACCCGGGTCTTCTACAAGAACAGTCAGTGCTCTTAACCACTGAGCCATCTCTCCAGCCCCTGGAAAGGACATTCTAAATCAGACACCAGCTGCTCAGGCACTAAGGTCAACAATCAGTAAGTGGGACCTCATTAAATTACAAAGTTTCTGTACAGCAAAAGAACCAACTAAGGAAGGGAAGAGGAAACCCACTGAGTGGGAGAAAATCTTTACCAGCTACATATCCAAGAGAGAATTAATATCCAGAATATACAAAGAACTCAGAAAAGAAAGAAATAAGAAAATAAATGACCCAATAAAAAGATGGGCCATAGACATAAACAGAGAGTTCTCAAATGAAGAAGTAAAAATGGCTAAGAGGCACCTTAAAATGTGCTCAATAGCCTTAGTGATTAAAGAAATGGAGATGAAAACCACTTTAAGATTCCATCTTACCCAGTCAGATTGGCAAAGATCAAGAGAATGAAAGACTCTAAATGCTGGAGAAGATGTGGAGAAAGCAGAATGCTCATTCATTGCTGGTGGGAATGCAAACTCATGCAACCACTATGGAAAGCAGTGTGGAGAAGCCTCAAAAAACTAAAAATGAACCTACCATATGATCCAGTGATACCACTCCTTGGCATATATCGAAAGGACTCATCATACTGTAGAGATACCTATATATCCATATTTGTTGCTGTTTTCTTCACAATAGCTAAGAAATAGAAACAACATAAATGTCCCTAAGCTGACAAATACTTAATGAAAGTGTGGTATATCTACTCGATGTAGTTCTACTCAGCAGTAAGAAAAAGTGAAATTATGAAATTTGCAGGTAAATGGATGGAGCTAGTGTTATACTAACTGAAGCATGCAGACACTCAGAAAATCAAGCAACATATGTTGCTCATTTGTGGATTGTAGCAGCAATCCCTTATATGTGAATATATAAACTCTGATGTAACACCAGGAGCCAGGTAAAGGGAAAGGATACATGGAGGTAAAGGAAAAGAAACAACCTGTAAGGGGGATAGTAGGGAACAGATGTTACCTGAGGGAGGTGGAAAAAGTGGGAGTAATTGGCAGGGAGGAGAGGAGGGAGGGACACGCAATGGACCATGGTGTGGGGCAGGGAGGGAAGTCTGATGAGGAAGATGGCAGGGTTGGGAGGTATTGGGGGGAGGGTAGGGATAATGGGAGTACTGCGACTAGGGAGGGAGGAGAGAAGCCAGATAGGAGAAAAAAGAGTGGAGATAAATGAATCCTGGGGGACTAGGAAACCTAGAGGGAAAAGTGATGCCCTAGAAACGCTATGAGAAATGCACATAGAGTATCTGAACATTAATGCATATGTATACCTGGGAGCTGCTTGGCAGAGAGCACAGTGCCAGATAGAAGAGACCTTCCTTAGAGTGACAAGTATGCTGTAAAGCATTCCTCAAAGAAGATTCTTTTTGCAACAGATGGAGGCTACAGTTTCACATCTGGTCAGGCACAGAGAACGTACGCCTGGGAGATGGCCAGTACTTGGTGACACATCTGCAGTTGAATCTCTACAACTACAGCTCATGGAACATGGCAGAATAAGGTGCAGAGATAGGGCTAATGCACCCCTCAGCTTTCACCAGTGAGGCTTCCATGTACACCAGAGTGCAATGAACACAGAAGACCACAACTGGAAAGTTTTGGAGAATCAGAGACTGTAGAGAGTAGGATGGGACTCCTATATGGAACGTCACCCTCCCACAAATGAGGGACCATTGCAGAAGAGGAGGTGGAAAGATTATAACAACCAGGGCTGGATTCATAAACACAGGGAGGTGGAGGCTTCCAGACTACTGGAGGCTTGCTCATGTGAGCCTGTGGCACTGGTGGTGTTGAGCACAGGACCCATGTCAGTGCAATTAAATGAGGACCCAAAGGAGAGGTGAGAAATAGGTGGCAGGCCAGCACTAGACTGAGAACTATTTGAGACTGATTGCTGCTGGGAGAGGGAGATTATGACTTACATACAACCACTGGATGGGCTGACTAGACTCCAGTGGACACATTTACACTGAAGGACATTTGGGTATAAACACCTGAATGAATAGGACTCAGCATGTATGGCAGAGCCCATAGGGTTCACTGGGGGAATAGGGGGGTGGCATGGATGTGGGAGGGGGTCTGGATTTGAATGGGAAATGTATGGAATTTAAAAATCTCAAGGATGGCCTCTGCTTCCCTGGGCCTGCATGACCTGCAGGCCTCTCTTAGACCCACAGCCCTCTCTCTCCCAGATAAGTCAAATGGACCATTCATGCCCTGACTCCCCCCACACACATACATTCACCCTCCCGTCCTCCTGGCCAGTCTCTCCTCCTAGCCTGAGTCCTGTCCCATTCCTTGTCTTGGCGCCCCAGGCACCGGAGAACCACCACTGCTTCCTGATCCTTGGCATCCAAACCAACTCAGTTCCTTCTTGGGTCCCCAAGAGCACTCTGGGCCTGGCCCTGCCCTCACCTCCCTCTGCTTCCCTGGGACTGCACAACCCGCAGGCCTCTCTCTGACCAGCAGGCCTCTCTCTCCTGGGTAAGTCCATTGCACCCTCTGCTCCTTGACTCCCCCAGCCTCATTCACCCTCCCATCACCCCTGCCAATCTCTCCTCCTAGCCTGGAACCTGTCCCATTCCTTGTCATGGGACCCCAGACACCGGGGGAACCACCACTGTTTCCTGATCCTTGGCATTCAGACCAACTCAGTTCCTTCTTGGGGCCCCAGGAGCACTACTTCTGGGCCTGGACCAGCCCTCACCTCCCTCAGCTTCCCTGGGCCTCCACAACTGGACAGCCTCTTTTCTGGATGCCAGGGCTGACCTTTCCTCTTCTTGATCCTTTGCATCCAGACCAACCCACCTCCTCAGTGCAGTTCCCAGGAGCATTTGGGGCTTCTTCCTGTTTCCATCTTTCTTTGCATCTCTGGGTGGCACAGCCACCAGCTGCCCTATACCAGCATCTTTCCTAGGCCTGGCTCCCAGCCCAGTCCAACCCCCAAATTCCTGAGGACAAAATCTTTCCTGGAGGGATCCAAAGCTTAGGAGAAAGCCTGAGAGCATCTGATCCTCATCTGACTTGGGCCTCTGGGGAACTCCTGAAGACAAAAGCAATCTGGCCAGTCCAGTATAAAATCAAAAGAGAGAACCAGAAGCTTAGATGAACCAGCTTTTCACACCCAAAAAGTAAACCACAAAGACACATAAAGTTCACAAAAAGAAGCATACCTAACTTGAAGACTTGAGTCTCACACAAGAATCAGAAACTAAAAAGAAATTCACATGTCAAAATCACAGAGAAAAAATAATAACTTGAAAAACCAAAATAACATATCCCCACCAAATACCAGTAATCCTCTAGAGGAGCACAATGAGAATCC
>NW_008343660.1:1568195-1568333 GCF_000622305.1 Nannospalax galili | reverse complement strand
AATTTAAAGAACACACAAACAAAGAAATCAAAGAACTGAAAGAAGATAGGGATAAACTTCTGGATGAATTCAGAAGAGTTAGAAATATTGAAGGATGCTCAGGCTGAAATGAAAAAGTAAGTGAAACACTCAGTAAGC